>NW_011948424.1:7659036-7707762 GCF_000503995.2 Ceratosolen solmsi marchali | reverse complement strand
ATAGCGAGTCTATAGACGGGAGGGGGAGGTCAAGCCAAGGGAGAAGGTTCGATGAGTCACGTTCCGGGGACCGAGGATAGCATTAGGAAGTGTACATCGGTAGTTGTGCGCACCTGCGCTTGCGAGAAAGTCGGCAAGTAGAGACTCAACGACGCACGTTTGCCATCACATGTTCCGACATCAGCGTAATTGTATGCCAACACGCGACAGCGAGACTCATTTCTCGGGGTGTACTTATGCGTAAAAGAGGTTCATTACCCTTCGCTTATCATACATTCTTAATGTATACATCTTAACGATGAAAAAACTCGATACTGTTTCTCAACCATGAACGACAATATTGCGCATTCGATGTTATTTTTGCATCTTCCTCGGATGTCGGACGTAGCGTAAGATTATTTTTGATAGGCCTGTTCTCCTTTCTAACAATAAACGGCCAATTGTTATACAAGTAACGCAACGCGGTTTACGTCATGACTCGAAAACTCGATGATGACTCATTGATAAGTGATATTCATTTTCTTTCTCTCTCCGATAAATAGTAACGATTTGTTTATATGCCGCTGAATTTATTTCGCCTTAACCCCCCCCCTCTCTCTCTCTCTCTCTCTCTCTCTCTCTCTCTCTCTCTCTCTCTCTCTCTGTCGTTTTATTTTGCAGGAATAATTTTCGCAATGTAACGCTCTTTAAATAATTCCCTGCCTTTATTTTTCCTAATGCATTTACAAAGGTAACGTAATTTCCTAGTTGTTATATTTTTAAATTTCTAACAATTTACTAGAAACCATTTATAACTTCTTGGAGAATTTCAATCGTAATGTGACGTTTAAAGTGCAAGTTTTCACTTTCCAGTAACTATTAAAGTTCAGAAACTATATAATCTTTGACTGAATTATACAGTCCTGAACATTTACTTTTTGCGCACAATGGATAATCTCGGTAATTTTTAAAATACGTTATTCTTAATTATGTTAAATAAGCAGCGTTACATTTCACCTAATCGATGCGCCACTTTCCAACAAAATCTGAATTTATTTTTATCCTTATCCTCCAAGTTCCTTTTATCCTCTAACTTACAGTTGGCTAATCAATAAAATGTAAATAAATGACAAGTGCACAAGCCGCAACAATAAATTGTAAATAAACGATACATGCTTTGAAAGCATGCAAACACAATAGAAAGTTTCATACGCATGAGAGCTAAAATAGAGCCTTGGTATCATGTATAAATACATTAAAAATCAAACAAAAAAAGTTTGACAATGTTAAAAGCATCTAGAAAACTGAACGCGAGTTACACATGCCAAGAATTGCTTTAACCGAATAAAAGAATAAAAGGGAGGGAAATGGTTTGAGAAAATGCATGGAGACATTTTGACGACGGATGAAATAAGAGGAAAACAGAAATTGCACAAAAAGTGATAAGAATAGATGATATAGACGAACGAATAACCGAGTTGTCAGCGAAAGCCAAAAGGTCAAATTAAGAGTTGCAAATGCACATCGACCCAGCCTTACTCGAACGATGAGCCATTTCCTTTCGGAATGCTACGAGGCTCGAGATCAGTGACTATTTCTTTTTCTATCTCTCAAAATTGGCCCATCGATGGCTTTTCTTTAAAGTCATTGACAAATTTATCATTTCCAAGCCGAAAAAGAACCTTTTAACGAGACTCTTATGTTTCCTCCTTGGATTTCTGTCCATGTCCACCTACGTGATTACGCGGTGCCTCGTGTATGTAATGACAAAAATATACGTGCATACATACATACATACATACATACATACATACATACATACATGCACACATACATACATGCATACATACATATATATATATATATATATATATAAGCGTACACGCTGTTAATGTGTGTATTTATGTATGTAGATTTTTAATTGCGTACATTATAATTATGTTTTGGAATGGAAATATTAACTTCCTGAAACGCAAAAATCAATCAAATTCGATTTAAATGAAAGAAGAATGTTGCAAATTTTTTTTTACTACTTTTATCTTTCATTTCCTCGACTTATTCGTCCTTCTTCGACACAATATTTTTTTTTGTCACCACCGCCCCACCAACCACACACCCCACTTATTATCTTGCCTTCTCAAATATCTATTTATTAAAACGAAGACTTTAAATAACGCACTAAAGCATCGTTATCGGTCATATCGAAAAAATTCATTTTCACAGCAAAAAGAATAATCGAGATGCAATAGCTGTTCGTTTATTACAATAATGGGCCAACGCCATGTACAGGCACTCCCCTCCTGCTTGGAACGTGCCCTTCGATGGCTGAAATTATTTCCTTTTGAAATTTCAGGACGTATCGGTGTCGAAGAAAAAGTAGACAATGATCGACGAAGCACAATTATTCATCGATTATCTAATATTATTGCCGTGAATGAAATTTGACTGCTTAAAATTAGATATTCCATGCACACCAAGCGTAGTCGTCAAAAATAAATTTAAAATAACGGTAAGTCGGGTGGGAGGGGGGGGGGGTGTGATTTTATCGCGTGCGAGCTTTGTTTGCCCGTGCAAGTCGAGCGCGCAGGGCCGTTATTTGTAAATTCTTCAACGAACCAGAGATTCGCAATGAAACGTATAAGAAAATAAAAAGATAGAAAGAAAAAATTCTTTCGATCCCGAGAAAAAAGCGCAAAACATTCGCTCTCTCGCTCCCCACCCCCAACCGAGCTTACCCTCCCCCTTTCGTCGATCTTACACGGGCTAGGGAGGTTAGATCCATCTGGTTATATCCGGTTCAAGCCGAGCCTGTTGGTACTGTGTATGTGCACGCGATCGTGCGCCAATACACCGAGCAAGCTAGCGTAGCGGCAACAAGAGGGACGCGACGATCGACGTACCGGATAATCGGCTACAAGAAAGAAGACGAAGAGAAGAGTAAAGAGTAAAGCGATGGGATGTACGCCTCTCCTCCTCCCCCCTCACTCTTCCTTCCGTCCCTCGCACACGCTCGCACGCTCGTTCCCTATCGCGCAGCTTTCTCTTTCATTCTCATCTCCGAGGATCGACAACAATTCGAACTCCTCGTCCTCGAGCTCAGCTCGACGAGGAGAGAAGAGGAGAGGAGAGGAGAGGAGTGGAGAGGAGAGGAGTGGAGAGAAGAGAGGCGAGACGAGGCGAGGCTTTTCCTTCGTCGTAACCGACATTTTCACTAAGCGTCGAACGCGCTAGATTTTTACGAATGACGACAATGGGGACACGCACGCACGCGGCTTCTTCCGCGGCTGCTGCTCGTTGACAAGACAAGGGAGGATCGTCGTCGCCGCCCATCGCAATGCCTCAGCAGTGAAATAGTAAACAAAGGTGGCCGGATCGATCGTCGGATAGTGGAAATGCGACCGGGATGCGATGGAGGGCGCCCGATTTAATCGACACGCGTACTCACTTGCTGGAGTTGCGGCTGCCGTCGAAGCCCTTGAACGTGCCGGTGGACGTCATCTCTTCTCCGCGAGTTCCTCGGACTCCCTTTTTCCTGCCTCGACAACGAACGACTAACTAAGTCCCTCTCCTCGTTCTTTCTTGAACACGTACAACCCGGGCGAGTCCTGCGGGAGCGAGCGACAAAATTACCGAGCTTCTGCGTGTGTACACAAACGTCGAGGACACTCGGAGCGAAACAGTCGTCGCGTGTATATATACCGGGTCCCGGGAAACAATCGTTGAGCGCGCGCAGTCGTGTCCTATAGGCGGTCGCGGGCTGTTGTCGTTCGCCTCGTCGCTCCTATACGGCCGCTACCACCTATCCCACCCTCCCTCCCTCTCGCTCACTCGCTCTCTCTCTCTCTCTCCCCTGTGCGCCGCGGACGGCTTTACCGCCCGCCCGTCGCTCTCGCGCGGGTCTCTGCTCGCACGGAGTGCTGACGGTCAGTTACGGTTGCGAACGCGACGATGTGTAGCGCCCCTTTTGACGGTTCGCTCTAGGGGTAGGGGGGATAGGAGTGTTGAGGAAGGTAGGCGACTGGCTGGCTACCTGGGGCTACCTGGCTACCTTTACCCGTAACGGCGCTGTTCCACAGCTAATGGGACGAGGAAGCTTTTATGACATTGACGCGGGCATTTTATTTGAATAATGGGGGTGGCGGCAGGAGGTGTCGCACAGGACTTATTATCGAGTGACGCGAGGTTCGATCGCTTTACGATATTTTGCACGTCTTGTCCATCTAGCCGGTGTACTAATTTGAAAAGTTACGATGCCCCTGTTCAGTCGATATCAATTGGTAAAGTTATTCACAACGGAATTGCTCGATTGCACTTGGTTTAAGTTTTTTCTACATCAAATAATGTATGTACGGATTATTCGGCTTTCTTAGTCATTGTCTAGGCGACAACTCGAAAGCTCATAACTTGTATCGACCTTGATCACTTTAATTACTAAATACGTGCTATTTTCCGCATTGCGTTCTACACGATTGCACCTCTAAATCATCGATTTAACTCACTAAATTACTTAATTTAATTACTATTCTAAGAATCAAAATTTCTAGAATGCGTTTCCAGTCGCTACCACGTCGTTTCGACATTATCAAACATGTAGAAAAATTACGAATTTTTCCCTTAAATTTGCACATTCTTCTCAAAAATTTAACGTCAAAATATAATAACGAATATACTTTAAATATTATTTAAAAATATTTAATAAATAATCAATTGTGTTGTAACTTGGTTAACGTACTAGACGTAAATATTGAAAATATTTTTAAAACTAATAATAATTCATTTCAAACATTTTCGTTCAGAGCTTAACAACGACCATTGCTTATTTCATTAATACGATATTGTAAATAAATATAAATAACATCTATAAAAGATTTCTTATGTACAGCAATGAAAATATTTTTTTAACGTTTCACAATAATTGCCATGTCCATAAGAAAATAAAAAACATAAAAAATTTCAAATAATTTTATGTATAAAATCTTTTAGATATGTTAAGATGTTCTGCTTCTATTTTCGCCTCCCTGCTGTATTCTCTCTCTCTCTCTCTCTCTCTCTCTCTCTCTCTCTCTCTCTCTGTATATATGTAAATTTTTAATATTTTATAGAAATAAAAAACAATTATTTAACGAATAAATTTTTAACTCGATGAATATATTGAAAAACATTTTACGAAATTGTAAATCAAAATTAAAAAGTATTTTATAGATCGAATGAATCGAAGGAAATATTAAAACTACAGTATCGGTGCATAAATTTATTATACATATACATATATATGAATTTTTATATTTATTAAAGATCGGTATTTAAAATCAACGACTAATTTTTTAATTTTATATAATTCGAGATATTGATTTTGTTTGAGCATTAAGGCAAGTTTTAATGAACGAAGTATTATCTAAAAGAAATTCTAAATATGTATGTATATTTTATGATATATATATATATATATATATATATATATATAGTTATTAAAATATTTATCTGTCATTGCCAAATTTCAACATTGAATAAATTATACTTTCTTTTATCTCACAATAAAATAAAAATGAAACACTGACTTTACTGTACAGCATATAAATACTGTAATACTTTTTAAAACAAGAAAATTTGTTTACAATTTACATATAATTTATGTATATAATTTTGTGTGTGTGTGTGTGTGTGTGTGTGTATTTATAAAGTATACTTGCCTTTTCATTATTCAAAAATAAACAGAAATTACTTATATAAATAAACATGTTGATTTTTATACAATTTATTGTGTAATAATAGAAGATACAGAATACACAATCATATTGAAATTAATTTTGTTGGATAATAAAGAGGTGTAATTATTCATTTTTATACTTTTTTTAGTATAAATGAAAATTTTGATATACTATAATTGAAATGTAGTTTTATACTTGATACATAATTTAAGACTTGTTTACAGTGTGTAATTGTTAAACAAAATTATAATTGCGTAGTTTTTCAAACTTCGCATCATGAAAACCATAAACAAATTTACAGGATTCAGAAAAATAGTCGCTCATATGTACAAAATGAACCCAAAGGGGCAAATTTAAGAATAATTTTTCTTGTTATAATCATAAGATAGAAAAACCTATGAATGAAATGTCAACATTAATAGATGAAAAATGTTCAATTGCTTTAAAAAAGTAATCTACGCTATCGACAAGCGTTTAGCATACTACTTTTTTATTTCTTATCTATTTTATATCTTACATTTGACCATTCTCACAAATTATTAAATAAGCAAAGTAAGTTTAATCCTAGAGATTTTCAGTATCAAATGTAAATACTCTAAATTATCGCTGGGGACTATTTCTTCGAATTTAATGAAACATGCATTAAGCATTGGCCATTTATATACGGATGAATATTTTCTTGATTGTAGTTATTATTTTTTAATAATATTGATAAGACATATTTTTTTAATATACGTACTTTACACATCATTTATTAATTAACTAATTTTGACGAATAACTTGCGTTAATAAATTATTTAATAATTCCTTTTTGTTGAAGTATGTAGGAATAACGCCGATTTCGTGAAATATCTGGTAAATTGCTAGTAAAATTTCCCCATACTAAGATACACAATATAATAAGAACATTGTAACAGTTTATCTAATATTGAAGCAGTTCAAACAATTCTAGCCCCTCCGCTGTGTACTATTCAATTGAACTTAACTTTCTCTACGTCGTCGTAAATCCTTAAAAGAAAAGGAAGAAAGAAAAACAAGAAATAAACGTAATAAAACACCGAACAATCGTAATGAAATCAAAAATTAAAAATAGAAAATACATCCGACGAGATCAAGTGATATTAACCATAGACAGAAAACTATTTTATTTAAATTTAATATATTCTTACATTTAATTAGATAACAAATTATACTTATATGAATGCATTCATATTACGTTTGAATATTTTTAAATTATATATTTAAAATGTACAAACCATTAAAGACTAATCTATTTAATTTAAAAATTATACTACGTCCATATCTTGTATATTATAAGTCATTTCTCGAGGTTGTCCAGTTGTGTATGATACCTTTCTAACTATACTTTATGATTTCTAATATTGATTCACACCTGCTATCAATACTTTAATTAAATTTATTTCCTATATATATGTAAAAAAAAAAAAAAAAAGTGTCATGCAACAAGTAATTCCTCAATCACAATGAAAGTAGGGCATACGGACGTTAATTAATGCATCACGCAGCTTCTCCCGTTTGAATTGAATGATTCTTAAGCCAAAACGTTCAAGGCCACTCGGAGACTCAAGGACTCAAGTATACAAAGAACAAGAAAATCACTGCGTACAGTGATTGCGCTAAAAGCCAAAGGACAAAATCCTTTCTTAGTCTTCGAGAAACAATGCAAGATAGATGCTAAGTTGTCTCCTTGAAACGGAGATAAACGCACCCGTCGTCTTCAACAATATTGATCCGTTGTCCACGTAGAGGACGATTAGCTGGTGGGAGGCGGGGGAGGTGGTGGCTGCGCAAGCAGGGTTGGCAAGGTCGTGAGGTCGATGCCCGGGGGCGCAGGTGCGGACTGCTGGGGTGGTGGGGGTACGGGCGCCGCCGGTGGCCAACCCATCTGTTGAGGTTGCTGAGGTGGACCCCAGCCCGGCGGCCCCTGGGGATATCCCGGTGGTGGTGCAGTACCCGGGGGTAGCGGCCGCATTGACTGCGGTGCCTGCTGATTTTGCTGGGGCTGTTGTTGCCAAGGTGGGATGCCCATTGCCGGTGGTGGTGGCTGCATCTGCGACTGTGGCATTTGCGAGGGTGGAGGTGGCGGCATCTGACCTTTTATACCAAGTGACCAAACTTGAATATATATTTACGTGTGGGTGCACGCTAATGCTTATCAGCAGTATACGATGACTTATCTTCGATTAATTCGATCAACGGTATTTATGTAATAAATATTTAGATAATAAAATAGTTTTTTTTATCTATGGGTTAACCGAGGCTAGACATGTCATCTTAAAAGCTCGTTTTATTGTTTTAACGTAATTTCATTATCAAACCTGGTGGTGGTGGTTGACCGCCTCCGGGTGCCATCCATGGCATTAGAGGTGGTATCGCGGGCGGTTGAGACGAAGCTCCGGGGGGTGGTGGAGGTGGTTGCATCACACCCGGTGGAGGTGGCATACTCACGGGCGGTTGACCCCACTGCATGTTCATATTATTCATGTTCATGTTATTCATATTATTCATGCTGTTCATATTGTTCATGCCATTCATATTGTTCATGTCTGGTTGAGACCATGGAGGCGGTGCCATTCCTGGAGGAGGAGGCATCATTGGTGGTGGTGGACCCGGTGGCATCATGTTCGGCGGTGGGTGGGCGGGTGTTGCCATCAATGCTCGTGGTGCTTGTTGCCTAAGAATCAATATACATTTAGTAAATTTCATTCTGATATCATCATCGGCAAACATAATTGTATCACACTGGAGATAACGCATGGTAACATAGAATTTTTGAGCATTTAGAATTTGGAAATGCAACAATTAACTTAGAAAAATTAATAAATGACAATGACAAATAATACATGTGTAAAATTAAACAAAGAAACGTGTGTGGTGTGCTCACGCACGACATATATTTATCTATATGTGTGTGTGTATACATATATATACACCCGCCGCAACATTAATGTATGGTCGACTAAAAGTGTATTTACTAAATTAATTTCACTTTCAATATTTTTCTTTTAATTATCCTCTTATCACTGAATTTTAATTGTTTATCATCAATTTAAATCTTAATACTTAATTAAAAGAATTTATTGTAATAGAACAAAATAAAATATTAATTGTTCTTTAAACTGGCATATACAACTATATTCCCATATTAACGTATGTATATATATATAAATTTCGAATATATCTTATATTGTGTCAGTGTATTATTTTTAAGCCATTAAAACATTATCGTTTCTTATAATAATTTTCGCTTGTAGCGATTTTTATTCCTTCTTTACCTATCGAAAAGTCCAGGATAATTGGGGTTCGAGCTGGAGTTGGATCGATTCTGGGTGCTATTGTTCTTCGAGCGGTCAGGAGGCGGACCCTCACCCAACTCAGCCATGAGTGACATATATTCTTCATCGATTTTAGCCTTATCGCCAGCTGGATTCATCCCAGCGGCTGCGGGACCTCCCATTCCCGGTCGCTTTGAACGGCAATCGCGAGCAATGTGTCCCGCGCCACCACAACTAGAGCACACGATATTGTTGGTGACATTGGGTTTATCAGGGCACAGCCATGACTTATGATCACTGGCCCCGCAATTTGTGCAACGGGGTCCATCGTTTTCACGCAGGGTTCCGTTTAAAAGTGCGAGTTCTCGCAGCTGATTTCGACGAAGATCGTTTTGTCCTTCTGGCACTTCCACACCTTGACGAATAATTTCATGAATCTGCGATAGATTACAAAATCATTAATGACATTTGACTCCTCGAGTATAGCTATTATCTCATCCCGTTCTTCTGAATTTGATTCTTAATGACCTTCGCTTAATCTTCGACGTTTGAGAATTTAAGTACAGTCAAGTGTTTAAAGCGAGAATTTAAAAAAAAATATCAGATTTAAATATTATTATTAAATAAAATATTATTAATTAATATATTTTATTTAAGCAATTGAGTTATGTAAAATAAAATTAATCATCAATAAAAAAGATGTATTAAACGTTAAAAAATTTTCTTGTTATATTTTTAAATACTTTGGATCATTTTGATTAAAGATATGAAGACTCGGACGTATCTCTAGTAATGCAATACTAACTCTGCCAACGGCTTTTTTCACTGCTTCGAGATTATTAGCAGTTATGTAAGCGTGTAGAGGTTCGTCCTCGCCAGGTAGTGGCTGTCCATCCTTTCGACCTACTTTACCTTCTTTAACGCTGCCTTTACCTCGTATTATAATCTTCGCACCCGTTTCTTTTTCCATGGCTAAAAAATTGTTTTATATTAGAAGACCTACAGATATAAATTAGTAAATTTATATTATCGATATTTATTGTTGTTTCTTATATTTACATTTTAAAGTATTTCCACGTGGTCCAATGAGTAGTCCTACAAAATTAATGTCAGGATGTTCCTCCTGAGGAATCATCACTTTATCGTGAACTCTAATGATCGGAGGCCTTAAAAGTAAAAAATGAAGAAAAAAATTAGCGAATAAAACACTTATTTTATGTATAAAGAATAAGATGGACAATAGCTTACTTGTAATCTGGTGGTGGCTTAAATTCGGGATTGATTTTTAAGATCTTCTGTATAAGATTTCGTCTAGTACGATATTCTCTCGTATTCAACCGTTTTCCATCGCTACTGTAAATTGGTTCGGGCGATGGAGATCTGAAAGAAAGAAAAACGTGTTTGGAAAATTGTTGTAAAAAAGATGTTACATGGGTTCAAGCAACCTGCTTCTAATTTTAAGTTGAAGAGTATTATTTTCTATTTTAATCTCCACATTAAGTACTTTTGCTACTTTTAATAATTATATAAATTTAAAAAATTTTTAAATAAAACGTCTAATAAAATTAGTTCTTTTATCTAAAAAGAATCTTTTAATTTTGTATTGAATTATTTCGAATTCGAGCATCGGATTATAATTTCCATCATATATATTATAATTATAATTTCCATCAGCCCATTAATATAAAATTATCCTAAGTATCTGCCATAAACAAGCTTAGCAGAAGTTGTGTCGGTTGTTTATTAATACTCGGTAACCAGTGAAGTCTGCAATGTTTGTGCAGACATGTTGCTCAGCTGCTAAAGTACTAAGAAAAAGTAAATCCTGTGATTATTAAGAAAAATTGTCTTTAAATTAGTATCGGCTGATTTCTCGTAATTGTGCAACGCAATGCTAAACTAAACAAACAATAATTATTAAAAACCTATTGGAATAATAAAATCTTTTCATTAATTGTAATTAAGGATTTATAAATTAATGTTGAACCTGAAAGTAACGTTAGCTTGAGCGGTTATACAACTGAAGATTTTGTTATAGAATAATTATTTTCCTGTAATATTAACCCGATAAAATAATTCCGTTAGTAAAGCCTATCTATGATTACACATTTTGTACATAGATTCAATAAAAAGTAGCTGAAAAAGGTTATTGATTTATTTATTATTAAGATTTCACTATTTAAATATATTGATTAAAATTTTTAAAATTTATGTAGGCTTGATTAATATTATACTACTCTGCTTTCATGAAGTTCATAGATTTTCTAAAAAAAAAAAAAAAAAAAAAAACAAAAAAAAAAGTAGAATCTATAGAATCTAGCAAATCGAACACTGCCAACATTTGATGAGATTTGAATTAACAAATTTTGTACATTATATAATTTATTTGTAAATGATACTTTTCTGCATTCAAACGTTTCCTTTAAAAATAATAAGTATTCATTTTTTAATTAAAAGTTATAAAATACAAACTTTTAGCTTATTTTATATTTACATTTCATAGCTTTCTGACCATTGAAAACAGGATTGATACAAATTTTTTGCAAAGCTTTATATCCCAAAACTTTTAGAAATTGAAGTTACAATTTTTCTCATTCCTAATTATTTCTTTGAACGATAAGTTTAATAATTTAAAAATGTATTTATAAAATATTATCAAAATATCCATAGTATATTTAGAAATGTACAATTTATATTGACAAAAATTTGTAAAAATCACTATTTTTACCAAAAACTTATGAAAATAAAAAATTCGCTATAAACTAGAAATTCATTAAAGTTAATTAATTATCGGTAAGTTCTTAAAATATTTTTACAAACTGTTCAAAGCTCATTAAAATATGTTCTTTATTGGCAAGGGTTGTCATTTTGAGAATTAATAAAAGAAATGGATTAGATCAAACCAATATTATCATTATTTATCTTCAATGATGTGTTGAGGCTTGAATATTTATTTTAGTCCTGGTTGAGAATAAATTTTTTTGAGTATTCCATATTAACTTGAACAGCATCAGTTAGAAAACTTTTTTAAGCCACTAAGCTGTTGGTTGCTGAATTGGTCAGTAGATAGGTAGATTTTGTGGATATAATGGTCATAATTGTTGATAGTTAAGTTTTGTTCAAACCTTTCCTCAGGATTAAGTGGTATTCCAAGATCTTCTGTGCGTCTCCTCAATCTGTAGTTGAACTGAAAACCAACGGATTAGAGGGGGGCAGAAACCCCAACAGTTAGACATATTGACAAATAAGCCATAAGACAACAAAGTACATGATTATTCTATATTAAAAAATAAAATTTTTTTGAGAAATGTAAACATGAGTATCTTATCTTAAACGAATAAATTTGTCCATTTTTCTTTTACATTACTTTACCTTACCTTTGTACATCAGCATAAAAACTTATCTTTATTTTAAGAATTAAAAATTTAGAAGCGCATACTTACATCCTAAAAGTTTTCTATATTTTTTCAAAATGAAATTTTTTAAATTTTGCGCATGATTTCAAAATGTTAAATAAATATTATTAAAATTTACCTTACAACTATTTATAACAATATTTTACATAGGATACTTACACAGGTAAGCCTTCTCCTGCTCAGGTGTAAGGTTGGTCGGCAGAACTGTTGGCTTTTTCGTGTTCGCTTCCTCCCCATCTAGATTTCCGACGCTTTCGACGTTCTTCTCGCGATTCCTTCTCCCTATCTGGAAAGGAAAATTTTATTTAAAATTTTATAAATTAAAATCATCTGCAGCATAATTTCTTTATCAAAATGCATCTGTCGGATACCATATTAAGATGCGTATGTGTCTGTCCATTATACATGTGATTTAGTTGATTATTGTGTTTATTTCAAATTGTGTACATTGTGATTATTTCAAATGAACTATCCGTATTAAACTAACCATGTAATAAAATACATATCGATTATTAAGTATATAGAGGATAATAAAAGGACGGTTGCTAAGCAACGCATAATTTTAATAAATAAATTAATTCAAACTTAAATGTACATATAAACTTCTGCATATAGTCAACATAGTAAAACATGTTATATATGTTGCTTGTAATATCATGATCTACGTTCTGCTTTAAACGATTACTTTGTGGTCTTGACAATAGTGCGTAAATGAAAATTAAAAGCAAACTTCATGCCCACGATACTCATATAAAGTCAATTGATTTATATTATTTAGAAAAATTTGTAAAAAAATTTTTTATTTTATAATTAGTAATAATAACTTCATAATCTTATATTAATTATATTTATATAATACAATTATTCATAATATTACATTAATATTATATTAGTTGTAATACCTCATAATATTATATTAATTACAAATATGAATAAAATAAAATAAATAGCAATAATTGAACATATATATATATATATATATATATATATATATATAGAGTAAATATAGCTGTAAATAAAAAATATATAATTTTTAATTTTCTAATCCGAATTTGTTAATTACATCAATATTTATTATTTTTTTTTAAGTTAATAATTATTCTTTTATTTTTTAATGATATTTTTTAATTAGCCAGATGTGACTTTTTTTGTAATTTACTTCGCAAAGGCTGTTATAATACCTTATAAGATTTTCTTTTCTTTCTCCTTTTTTGTATTTGATAGCTTTCAAATTTTTAGTAATTTATTACAACCTTTCAGTTTTATCGTTTGTTAACATAACAAGATAAAACGGTAATGTTCGGGCAGCGTACAAAGTGCGTTATTTTTTATCTGATATTCATTTAATTGGAATAGTCGATAAGTAAAATAAAATATGAAAATCATATCCAATTATATTCCTTTGGCAGTTGAATAAAAGTTTTTAGTATTCAATTATAGGTGCATATATACATACGATAGTACATGATTAACAAATTTTTATTACACGTTGAAAACAATGAAATTAAAGCCACAACAACTCTATTAATTAACAAATATTTTTAATTCACGTTTCATTAATACTTATTAAAATTATTTAATCCAAATTACAATAATACATTAATCACTTATAATCTACTCTTATTGCATGCAATATAAGTTTATTCAGCAGATATAATCAACTTACTCCACAACGAACAAACTTTATTGCAAACAATACTAGAGTAATTATTGCCATTAATAATGACTGCATAAAATTTTTTTTTATTCCAAAGTTGTAAAGGCTTTATTGGTTACACCGTAAACTTCTTACCTTATAAATCTCATTTGAAATAGAACAAATACACAAGTCTCAACAAAAGCAGCCCATACACTGCTCCAGTTGCATTAATCTGCTCCATAATGCTCGGATCAGATTAACTGCATCTTAAGCCAGTGTACATCAAAAATATTTGCACACAATCAAGGCTCAAAACTCAAAACAACCAGCAAAATACCTTAATATCAATAAACCCCATTGCGTATACACTGGTCATTCGAGTCGACTAGCATTTTCATACAGCCATAATGCACAGGGCTTGAGATAATTTGATAATTTAATGGACTTTTCAAATAAATTCAGATAAGAAAATCACCCGTATTTTATATTTTATATGAAGCCGTACCTAAGGTCACGAGACCTCGAGGATATCGATCGCGTGCGACCCTCTAATTTAACCTGACGAGAAAAAGTCGCTTACCCTCAGCCTCGCGCTTTTTGCTGGAAAGTGAACCGCTTAAGGCAGTGCCGTTGGCGATTGCCGCGGTAACTGCTGCCGCAGCTGCTGCTGCCGCTGCTGCCGCGCTCGACGGCACCGAGCTCTGGGCATTTTGCAGGTAGCTGGGGTTCAACAGGGATGTGAAGTTCCGCGATTGATTCATTTGAAGACTCTAGCGAAATTGGCTCCCGTGGACGATCGACGAGTGATGGGCGGCACTTTTAATAACGGGCGCCAGGCGACAGGATTGAGGGAAAAAAATGGCGACTGTCGCCTTCGGGACTGTGGTCGATGGTACAATGACGCGCACCAAGAGACGCGCACAATGACGGCGACGTCGATGGTGATGGCGACGGGTTGACGGGTTGACGGGGCGGCGGCGGCGGCGGCGGCGGTGGCGGCGGCGGCGGTAGCGGCGACGGCGACGGCGGTAGTGGCGACGATGACGACAACGACGACGATGGCGACGACGACAGCGGCGACGATGACGACGACGACAACGAAGACGATGAGGGCGACGATGAGGACGACGACGACGACGACGACGACGACGACGACGACGAGGATAATGGACGAACGAATTAATCAGCGATCCACTACCGTCTGCAACGACTCCGGAACACAATCAGCAATGGCGATTTACAATGCACCGCCGTGGATGACCACCCACGCATGACGTCAACGGCGTGCTTTTCCGCAATGCGCGCGCATCCCGGAGAGCCGAAGAGCGTTTATATTTGAAATTTTTGGCTTATTCGTGTTCATTTACCGGAGGAAAATCCATTACCAAATAGAATTTCTCCATTTCAAGTAAATTCCTCTCTGGATTTAAATGACCTAATTTTTTCGATTTTCAGTAAAAAAATGATTATTGAAAATAAAATCATTATCCGCGATTTATGGAAAATTTGTGGAATATGGATGTGCCATATATTTCTAAAGTTGGCATACAGATTTATTTAAAAATAAAATTGATAAAAAATGTGATAAGTGAATCCGAAAAAGTATTTTGATTCATTTCCATTTTATAGGCCCCAAATAAAGAATAAATCGCTAAAACGTGGAATAATAATATTCAATTGTCATGATTGATTTATAAAATTTTGGAATACTGTTCGGAATACATTTAAGAATTTAATTTCCATATATTATTGCAAATTGAGGACTTATTTTTAATACTAATCTGAAAAATGTTTTCAATTTTTATAAGTAATTTATTGTCATTGCCATTGAACAAGTATTCATGATTCTTTAAATCATTAGATATTAATTGAGATTTTCAAATTATTACGTACTAAAAAGTTAAAGGCATTTAAACATTATAGATGGAATGAAAATTTTTTACATTATAAATGTCAAATGATATCAGCTTATGAAAATATAATTTTTTGCATTGCATGGAATTTTCAATAATAAAAGGATAAATCGTAAGTCCTTTGGCACATATTAACTTAATCCTTTTTTTTTCTTTTTTATATTTTATTATTTTTTATGCTAATTAATAAGTGTAAGTTTGAAGCGATTGGTATTTGAAGAAAATTAACCGGGAAATTGGATACTATTTCAAAAAAATTAAAATTAATTGTCTCGTTTTAATAAAACGACTTATATAAAAATTAATTAGGTAAAGTTTGTTTGAACGTTTAATTTAGCCTTTCTTTATATCGAATTTATCAAAAAGAATTATATTACACAAATTATCAAAATAACCGTAAGTAAACGGTGATTATTAAAATAAATGCTAAAATTAATGTTTATTCCTAATGGATAAACTAAATAGATACTAAATTTGATGTTAAGACGTTCCTTTGAAAGTAAAAGTAAAAAAGTTATAAAATGTGCTTTGTTTTATTGTATATTTTTATAGCTTTTTTAATTTATCAAAGTACATCACGTTTTATGCTAATTTTACAAAAGAAACCTCCAATTTTTTCAATTTTTAACAGAAAAACTATAGTGTTAAAAAAAATATATAAATTTTATTAATATAACACTAGTGATCTCTTACACTATCACAAGTATCTGATGATGAAAAACTCTTCAATCTCAAATGGCAAATATCTTCTAATAGAAGAAAATATTTCATTAAAAGCAATCACAAATTATTCTTACAGTAATACTGTCTAATTTTCAATGTACAATGAAGATTTTATAAGATTTATCCATCTTAAAATAGATTTTTTTTTATTTTTTTTATTTTTGTTTTTTTTTTTTGTCTTTTTTTTGTTTCAATAATGTGGTTTTCGATATATTTGCAAAATTTTACTAATTGTTTCAAACTAATTGATATGACGTCGAGTCAGTTCCAATGATGATTCTCAATGGAAAGAACATTAATGCACATTTCCATTAATTATTAGTTTTAAACTCTATTCAGAATAGTTTTAAATTGAATACAAGTTTTTGGTCCGATTTTTCGTTGAATCAACTAATGTAGCGTCGATAAAGAGCATGTTCGCAGACTTTTATTAATTTTAACAATTCTTATATATATCACTTGGCTTATAAATTCTGTAAGGTAACTACAGAAGAAAAATTTGATTCCCTTTATCACTTAACGATAACGATCGTTTTCTTAAAACTAGAGTTGTAAATTTAACATTACGTTTCTTCTGCTTTCTAATCGTATATATCTCGATTCATATATATATATATATATATATATATATATATATATATATAGATATAATTACGTAATAAGATAATTATGGAAGCACTTTTTCAAAGTCGCATGCAACTTAGTTTAAAAAACTTGATATACACCATGAGCTATGTCAATTCATCAGTGCATTGCTTTCTTTCTTCCTCTACTCTTTGTCTCGTGCGATTAAAAGCTTCAGTTTTTAGAAAATCAACGGTTTTGTAAACGGTGGTAGCCAGAGGAGATTGTGGAGTTTGTAAAGTTGGATTATTTAAGCTTTCGGATGTTTCTAAATCTAAGTCTAAGTATTGCAAGACTAATAAACGACGATTTGATGCTGGTATAAAAGTATCGTTGTCTTGGTAGAAATATATCTGTAAATAAAAATGCTAATAAATTTACATCTTTGTCTATAATTTTGGTAAAAATATTATATAATTTATTTACATCTTCTTTTTCTTCAAATGCATTATTATCATCGTCAGAAATGGATGGATGATGACTTTTTTGCATTTTCGACATTAAAATGGGACTAGGAATTGATTTGATTTTCCCTTTTCCAGGCGGTGTCGTAAGTTGTAATAAATCTAAAATAATATATTTTATCATTGAAAAATGCAGTTGAATTTATCAGGATAATTTACATTATTTAATTTTAATAAATTATTCTAACTAATGCGACGTTTTCAATTGGGTGAAACGGATGATTTTATTTTCTTTTACCTTCAACGGGTGGTTTGATCATAACTGGCTTTAGCTTTCTATTTATACTTGGTGGCTCGATGTTTATTTGTTCGGTGCAGTTTGCATCCTTGTTAATTACAGTGGGTGATAACTCATTACTAACATTCGAATCACTAGTTTTTCTTCCAGGTTTCAATTCTCGGTACACCAATGGAGGTGGTGGAGGTGGCACAATTATTACAGGCACGCTATTCATATTATCCTTATTCAAAGGACTCGAAAGATTTGAGTATGTGGCTGTCGATGCATTCTCCGAGTTCACTTGATCATTATTATCGAAATCGTAACGGAATACATGATCGTCTGCATTAGAAGAATTTGCATTGGTACTTTGTTGTTTCTGTGGTTTATTGGCTATATTTGTGTCTGTTTTAGCTGTTATTTGACGAGATTTTGACGAGCCACCTTTAAAGATACCAAAAGAAATAAAGAAAAAAAAACAAGCAAACAAACAAATAAATATTAAGAATTGATTTTTGAAAATTTAATACTTTTGAACGAAGGTGGCAATAATTTGATTATTTTTGTATTGTGATATTGGTATTAACCTGAATTATTGAGATCGTTAGTTGTAACTGATTGTGCAGGAGTCGAAGGAGTCGTTGGCTTTGAACTTTCAGTCGCACCATCCAAATTTAAATAATTATGACCAGGACATTCCGTAACCATGTGCGATGGCTTTGGCGGTCGTGGTGGAATTGCTATTTCATCCGCATTCGGCGGCTTATTCGAATCAACGATCCTCAATTTTCCAAATCTTTTTTTTACGCTCCATGAACCAATTCCTGCATTACTTGGTTTAAGATCACCTGTGCAGTAGCATGAAAATTCATTTACATTTGAATTTGAAATATTTTTGACATAACGACTTATCATGGATTATAATAATATCGTGATATTATACCAGCAACGGGAAATGTATCCCAATTAACATTAGGTAGAGAAGAAATCCATTCGTCATCGGTGACAACACTTTCGGCATCCGTTGTTGGGGAACGTGGAGGAGATGGCACTAATCGTTTTGTGGCATCGTAACTGTCAATGGCTTGCACTGTTACCGAACTTAGAGAGCTTGCATCATTGAGACGCGGCCCAGAAATACATTCGCTTATAGGAATGTACGGTCCGGACATTATACTGGTGGGCGAAATGGGTGGAGATTCTTGCGATTCAAACGAGAAAACTGTAAAATTACAAATTAAATGTATCAGGACTCGTTGTTGTGGACCTTTGCACAAAAGTTCTAAGAATTAATAATTCGCCGAATTACTTTGGCATTGTTGATCTTCGTCTTGAGTATATGCCTTTAATCCACAGACTTGGCATATCGCATCCACCCATTTATTCATATCAATCTCATTTTCCGCTACTAGATAGTAAATTCTTTTTGGAGTTTTAACATTAAACATATACTGATACTTTTCCTTTCGATTTTCAAAGCTTAATCCCGCATCGACCTGGAATACATTACAAAAATGACGTTTGCCTTCTTCCGCTCCAATCGACGTTCCATTAACAATTAAAGCAATAATTACCTGCTCGCATTGATCGAGATCGATCCTACCTTTAAGTTTCCTACATCTTCTGTCGGTATAATATTCTAAAAAATATTGCCCAGGTAATTCGCCACTATGTCGAAGTGTGAACCATCTTTGCCTCCATCTCTGCAGAGTAAGAATAAAGGGAAAAAAATGTCAATTGAAATTCAAAACCAAGGACCTTGAATAAACAACAACAATGAATTACTAAAGGCAAATACATTATGTATAATTACATAATAAAAAATAGCTGCGTATAACGTAAAGGTTGAAGAATATCGCAGAAACGATTACGACGACTACGGGATGTCTAAAATAAAAAAAAGGAGTTGATTGGACGACGATGTAGCGCAACGAGATGCATAGCCGCCAAGCGTAATACAATAATTTAAATCGAGCCTCCCGCATTCGCTTTCGCTACGAACGTACGCGTGAGCGCAATCGCAAATTCAAGGTAATGAAAGTAGAAAAAGGCGTACGGCTCGAGGGGAGCGTACGATAATAAATAGACGGCGATGCATTGTCAAGTACCGAGAGGTTCATAACCTCACAGATCGAGAATCGAGGTCCATCACCATCGCGAGCAGAGAAGAGCCACGCCATTGCGTATTGCCCCCAGACGTTAAAAATGCTGCCCAAACGAGTAGTCCTCCTTCATTATTATAGGCGCGTGTGGCGCGTGAATCGAGGGGGACGCGTCCGACGACAACAGACACCCACGCGGACCCGCGGGCGCCGTTATGCCATCGGCACGACGCCAAAAGTGCAAGTGGACCGATCGAGCTCGCGGTCGAAAAGCCACTTACCGCCTTCCAAAGTTTCGTGGGCGGCGATTTGATGAGCCAGCCCTCGTGCACGACCTCCTGGTTCGGCTTCAGCGCGTCCATCCTCGCGTGCAGACCGCGATGCCTAGCGGAGCCGAGTACTCTGTCCACGGGGCCTCCTCATCGCCTTTGCCGACGGTCGCAGAAATTAATCGAAAAGCTAACCCACGGCAGCTGCAACTCCCAATGACGATGTGTGTCGCTGATTCTCTGGCGTGTCAGCTGAGGCTATCGAACCTACCATCACTCTCCTTCTCGGCTCTCGTAGTTTCTCCTCTTTTATTTCCTCTCGCTGGCTGCTCGTCCTCTCTCGTTCTATTCTCTATATACTGTCTGTTGCTATACGTACTGTAACGCGCATATAGTGCTTACTCTCTTTCTTCGTTTGTTTGGGAACTGAGATAAGTGAATGGTTAAGTTATTTTTTTTTTCTTTTTTTTCTTTTTTTTTCATTTTTTATGCATCTATGGTTGTCGATTGCTTCGTTCGACTACATTCCTCCACTACTAGTTTTCATATTTTATTTTATTCTTTATGTATTTCAGTAATGCACTGCTTGTATGAAACGAAAATGAGAGTAAAAATTATTGTGCAGTAGTCGTGTTATCAATATACAATTAATTGATTTAATAGCCCATGACTTTAAATGCATTTTAACGTCACGATGTGCATTAATATGTATGTCGAGAGCTTCGAAAGTTCAAATTGAAAGTAAATACAAAATACAATGACACGATGTTCACTGGCTTATTGAAAGTGCAAATGCATTTGTGACGCCCGTTCCTTTAACCAGAATATATGTAAACCGAAAAATTAAATAATGTGTCGAGCAATGCGGTCGTATTATGAATTAAATGGCACTTAATTAGCCACGGAATACCACGGAGAACAAATTTAAATCAATTGCTTGGAATTGTTGAATAACCGTTTTAAAAGAGCGCGTTCATATTTATAAATATAATCTTGTGTAATTATTTAAAGAGCTGTTAAATACTTTTTTAATAAATAAGAAAACAAAAATTAAATTTACGCGTCATTATATCAATTATACGCTTCAAATGTAAAGATAATTGGTTTTTCTTAAGAAAAAATTTTTAATTTACACTCTTTATTTACGAAGGATAGTTTATACAAATTAATAAGGATGTTTTTTTTGTTTTTTTTTTTTTGTATTTTTTTTTTTTGTTTTTTTTTTTTGTTTTTTTAATTATAATCTAGTAATTTATATCGATATGTATGAAAGCAAACTATAATAATATATTTGTATATATATATATCCTTTTGTACTTATTATTAGTGTATATTTTCATCAATATTATAAATAATTTTAAATAAATACAAGGGTTTCGTTAGCTCTATCCTCTTAATTATTTATGCATTACATTCCAATAAATATTTAGTGTGATTTTGACGTAAAATTAAATATTATGTTTCATCTTATAAATCATTATACTGTTTTCTACTACTATAATCTTACTTTTTATTTTTTTTTTTTTTTTTTTTTTTTTTTTTTTTTTTATTTTTTATTTACGATAGCTAAAAATTACTATGACAATTATAGAGAAAACTGCATCATTAGCTAAAAACTATTTAATACATTTAATAATGAATATTTATTAAATAATAAATATTTGTACAAACGTTACTCAAATTTTATTGTCGTTGGCTCGGAATTCAATTAATTTCATTAAAATTCAAACAAAAAATTTACTTTTTATAATATTATATATAATATTATCGATGATTTTAAGTATATTTAAGAATAATTGCTATTGCAAATACATAAACGAAACGATTAGTTTTAACATATTTTAAAACTAAACTAAAAACACAAAAAGAAACTGCAGACAATTAAGAAAATTAAGAAAATTCTTTGTGGTAATTAAAAGTAATTGTTCATTAATTATTTTTAAGCATTCCTTTTGCAAATAATTTCCTTAAGCTTTATCGTCAGAAATGCTTGAACATTTCTTTTAATTTTTCGTGTAAAATCAAAGCCGTACACATGCGCGGATAGAGACGCTTTGTGCGATTTTTGTTTCTTAAGTCAAATAAACGATTCGATTACAAAATAATTGTCCTACATACACACCATACCAAGTAGCTTATAGAAAAGAAAGCTTTAGGAGAGGTGAGATGAGCCTTTAAATGAAACTATTAAAATAATTATTATTAAAATCGTCGATCGATGAAAAAACGCAATTGCTTTAAAAGTTGCCAAATATTCTAACGGAACAAGAACGTTTTACCAAACAAAAATAGGTAAATAATCTGAATAATATTTTTATTATCCACTCATCATACGGGCAAATTAAACCTTAATATTGCGTTGGGTGAAGAGCAGAATTGGCTGGCTGCGGTAAGGCTGTGTGTGGTAAGGAAAAACTTGGGAAAAAAGTGGGAAAAAGTGGGCTCGATGAAGGCAGGCAGACGTAAAGCGTGGCGCCCTCCAGGCGATATACGAAAACTGAAAAATCATTGCAAGTACCTGGCACGCATAACCTTATATAGAAGTAGTTGTCGTAGCGGTTAGTCGTGTTGTGTTGTGTTGTTGATGGTGCCGCAGCAATGGGATCTTGATCGAATGGCAATGAAAATCGAAAGCTGTACGGCATTGACTTCTCCTAAATAAGGGCATATATACGAATAAGATTATTGTTCGTGCGGCATGCGACGTGATCGTCTTCGCGAGCCGCCTTAATTTCCTTCTTCGTGAGTATACAGCAGAGTGGTGGTGCAGCTCTTCTGTATGGAGCTTTTTTTTATTCGTTTATTTATGAATCGCGACTTCCTTTTGTTTACTTTTTTAATAAGGCGCGCTGCTCGGACTTTTAGGGGCTAGTGGATAGTTTGTTGGATATTTTCATGCCAAACTCATCATGGTCCGCGTGATAAGCCAAGAGACGTACGACGAGGTGGTTAAAGAAAATATCGAGGAATTTTCAATGTCACCGGAGGAAGCGATTAAAGATGCCGTTGAACAATTCAATGCACAAGTGAGTAAAGTAACATGGCAAATTTATCTCTGGTTAATAATTTTTTATTTCGCTAATTGCAGCCAATGGGAATTCGATCTTATTGGTATTGAGTGCATTCGTTGGAATGTTTTTCGAATAGAAAAAAATTTGTATTTATAATTGAGAATAACAAGTAAATAAATAAATAAAAGGCACTTTTTGCGATAAAGTATGTGTAAATTAATATAGGCAAGAAGCAAAATTAACATAGGCAAAATAAATCGTACTAAATTTTCTCGCTTGTTTTATATTACCACGAAATTCATTAATACATTGTTATTTTAATTTTAGGGTGTCGACTTAACGAATATTATAAAAGATTTAGCATTGAATGACAGTACGGATGATATTATATCTTCGATAAAAAAACTTTCGGAATATTCTACAGCTGCCGAATGTAAACACATGACTATAATTCTTAATACTCTTATGTCAGAGCTAGAAAAAGATATTGCTCGGAGAGTTTTTGCAGGAAAAAATGGAGCCTACACCACGTTACTTCAAGTACTGACTAATTTTAAGGATAAGCCAATTATCGTACAAACAGCGTTAAAAACAATTACGATACTTATGACTGGAAATCCTGATTTGTTGGACGAGGCTGGAGTAAATCTTCAAAAGAGGTTTTTTTTATTATTTACATTAATTTTTAAGAATAAGCTTACTTATTATTTTAACGCAAGTTTTTTCATTTAGTTTATTAGAAGCTCCTAACAATGATTCGCAAACATTACATTTAGTATTAAAATGGATACGAGAGTGTTGTATCAAGCATGAAATGAATAGACAGCAGATTTTTAACGCAGGAATCCTAAATAATTTAAAATTAGAGTTAAGTAAAAAAGATGCAAACATGTCAATCGTTAAGGAAGTATGTCTTGTATTGAGAGCTTTAACTTTGGATGATGATATAAGACACGAATATGGAAAAGCACATGAACATGCGACAACCATTGCCCGACAAATATTACACACACTTACAAAATTACTATCAAGTATATTTAAGTTTGAAACTTCTATATAATATTTAGTATTCTAAATAATAAACCCTTATTTGCATCGTAATAAAAGACATTCTTTACAAGGAATTTCTTTCGTAAAAAATGTCTTATCGATTAACAATGATCTTTCATAATGAAATATAAAATTATTTTTGCATTTTCCAGTTTACAAGTCTAATGAAGTAATAGTTGGTGAAATAATGCTAACGTTAGCATCTTTGATAGTGAGGAATGAATTTTGCCAAGATTTTGAAGATGCTAAAGGAATACAATTTATTTTAGATGTATTTACAAATTTTCCTGAAGTTGAAAAAATAAATTGGCAAGCCCTAAAATTACTTAAAAGCTTAGCAGGCAATGACGATGTAAAAGCTCACATTATTACTTCAGGAATAGCTCCATTAATAATATATGCTATAAGCAGATTAAGGGTACGCATATAATATCACTATAATCCAAAAGTATACTCCGGATGGTTAATATAAAAACTTGCAAAATTTTATTTGCTAACAAATATTTTCAGAAATATCGAACGTACTCATTCGAATTACTATTGCCATTTAAGTAATTTTCATAAAAATATAATAATAATAAAATTATCACGCCCTTTAAATTATTTAAAATTATTTGAAGATAATGAAGGGAAAAATTGATAAAAAGAAATGATTCATTATATATTATTGATTTTCTCCATACATTATTATTTTATTTACAGAGTTCAGAAGCTGTAGTTACAGCTGGACTTGCTTGTATATCAGCGTTAACATTAAAAAGTCCTTCAAATGCTGGTGTTTTCTACGACTGTGGGGCAGTATCAATTATTATTGATGCGATTAAAGCTTATCTTAAATGTGCTAATGTAATTCAGCAAGCCTCTTGGGCAGTTAGAAATATGTCGGTTCGAAATACATATGAATCAAAAGAATTTATAGCTTATGGTATTGAAGAATTATTTAACCAGGCACTTAGAATTCATGGGCAAAATTTAGAGGACGACATCAAAGCAGCTTTAAGAGATTTAGGTTTAAAAGTAAATTTAAAGGAACAATGGACTGGGAAAGGTTGTGTATTAACACACGAATAACAAAATTTACTTTTATAAATAAAAATCTTTAAGATATTAAATTAACATTGTTAACGTTGAAGAGCAATTATTTTGATTCGTTTAAACAAAAGGTATTTTATAATTAATTAAATTAATTGCCGCCAGATTTTACAATTTATCATTTTTATAAATAAAGCATAAAGCTAAACACACTTTAATGTTTTCAATTTCTCCCTCTTCTGCAGTATTTTTCTTTCTGTATGAGTAAATGTATTTAACTGGATACACTTGTTTGTGGCTGATTAGTGACAAAAACGTATAAAAATACCATATCTTGTAAAAAGTTGATACAGGACTTGACGACAACAATGAAATATACGTTACTTCAAATTGATCTTTGCTCGTAAAGAACTTAACGGCAAAAGCTTTTTTCATTGTAGCTATAACTGTATAAAAGTGTTTTCTGTAAATATTAAATTCATCAGTGTATGGCTACCAGTCCTGATTCCAATAGCTTATTAAGTTTTGCTGCTATATCGGGATTCTTTAGATGACTGCAATTTAAAAATATTTAAACATTATCTTGGTCTTATCGTGATGATATTTTGCAATATTTATTAAAGATAAGAAACTTAAATTTAATTATATATAATTATATGGAAATTAAATTTTTCTATTAAATTTTATCATATATATTTATATTTTTTTATCTTCAATAACAGGCGTACATTCACCTTCGCTACGCATTAATTAATTTTTACATTGAAATATTAACAAACATTTATGAAGTTTGTTATTTTAAAATTTACCTGTTCTTAAAAAATTGACTAGTATCGTGTAAGGAAAAGAAAATTTTACTTACTCTTGTAAAGCTTTAGGGTCACTTTGCATTTGTTCCAAAATGATTCTCATAGCAGGATCTCTGAGAATACTTTGAACTTCTGGATCAGCCATTGCTCTCTTTCTTACTTCTTCGGGATTGGAACTTACAGCGACTGAACATGAACGATAACCTTCGAGGGCTTCGACATTACTTGGATCCAAATCTAATGCTTTTTGATATGCTGTTATTGCCTTTCCTTGTTGTTGCATACCTTGAAGAATCTTGCCCTTTCTTATCCAACCTTTTATAAACTTTGGATCTATCTCTACACATTTTTGACAATCCTTTAAACCTAAGTCAAATGCAGCTAATTTTGTGTAACACGCTGCTCTGTTACTGTAGTATTTTGAATCATCTGGATTTCTCAGAATTGCCTCTGAATAATGTTTAACAGCAGTGGCATAATCACCTTCCTTGAACTTTTGATTTCCCAATTTATTTTCTGTCTCTGCTTTTACAGGATCGATATATGCTTTTCTCTCATCTTCTTTAATTGTTTTCTCAATCTCGGAAAGCAAGGTCTTAATTTCTGGTGTTCGATGTTCTGACATTGACTTCTCGTAATAAACTTTAGCCTGTTTTAAATTGTCCATTTTTTTATGAGAATGACCAATTCTTGTGAAAGCTTTTGCTATGAGTTTGAAATCAGCTCGGTTTTCTCTACCAATATCAATAGCCTTTTCACATTGTGCTATACATGCGTTGTATTCTTTCTGTTCAAAGTAAACTGCAGCTATGTTTAAATAGTACATAATTTCTAAGGGGTCCAATTCAACAGCTTTGTTGTAGTGTTTTAAAGCTTCTTCAAAGTTTTTCTTCTTATACGCTACATTTCCTAAATTCTTTTCATCTAAAGCTTCCTTCCTTTCTGGTAGAATATCTTCGGATTTTGATTCTGATTCTTTCTTCTTTTCTTGTGGTGGGTCGACATCCATTTTTTCAGTTTTATTATCACGCATTCCTAAGGCTACGCTAAGAGCCGCAAGTACTCTTGAATCTTGAACATGATTACCTTAAAAATATAACGTTGATATGATTTTTCTGTAGTATATATATGATAAAAAATTATGTAAATAAACAAAGGGCCAAAGACGAGGGACAATTATAAGAGAGACCAATTATTAGCTCAAATTTTTTGCATGCCATAAAATACAGAAGAAAAAAAAAGAAAAAAAAAAGAAAAATATAAAAATTATATATATTTTACACTATGGTAATACAAGTTACCTGAAAGTTCGGGACTAGTCTTCAAATCATCCATAAGTTTCACAAACTCAGGATCTTCATAATAAGCTTTAAGTCGAGAGTCATATTTTAGATAATCTAGATCTTGATGCAGGACTGGATTTGAAAAACGTAGCGACGAATTAATTCCTTGAGCACCGGCTTTAAGCTGTTCGTTATCCGGCTCTACCAACAGTCCAATTTTACACGTCGAAACAGATTCATCCGTTCTTCCTAATTGAGATAAAGCGTGAGCTTTCCTAACGTACCCCCTACCCCAATCAGGCTTAAGCGATACCGTCTTCTCTGCGTCTTCAAGAGCTTTGGTGTATTGGCATTCTTTTGCGTAAGCAGCCGAACGATTACTATATAATATATGATTATTTGGATCTAATTCTATGGCTTGTGAGTAAAAATCGATCGCTTCTTCGATCTTTCCCTCTTTTAAGGCTGCATTTCCTTTGTCCTTCAATGTGGATACCTTGAAAAAAGAATAGACACCATAAGACCGTTATATTACAATTAAATATATTTCTTGTAAGACTGTAGCATAAAATGTAATATTTAAAATTTATATAAATTTTTTATATATTTACTTATATATAAAATTAATTTTACATATATTTTTATTTAATTATTTATATAAATTTATAATACTTAAAGTTTTAAATTTATTTCTCAAGTTTTTTCATAAATCTCTTCATCGTCCAAAAGTTGATCATTAGAATGAAAAACTTTGTAAATCACTGTTTCATCGATATTGCTTTGATTAATTTTTGTAAAAATTATAAAACATAATTCATCGACAATTATTGTCAAACTATAAATGCTCAAATATGTTTAATATACATTAATTGTAAATATTAATTTGTATCGACATTGATCTACATTTTATTTTAATGTGTAATGCAATTTATTTATAAAAAAAAAAAAATCTCAACTACATGCACACATTACACTCCTAATTATTAGGATAAGTACCCTTTGACTTGGCAGTTCTCAAGTACTTCAATTCGCATTCGGAATTATGATCTTTCACGCAGACACCTTAAATTAAATGGCAAAATTCAAATAAAATAAGCTAAAAAATACATCATTGTCGGCGAATTTAACCCAAGAACTTTATATAAAAGCAAGCACTCGAACGAAATAAAAATAATTTCTAGAAACGCAACGTGCTTCCCTTACTTCCGAACGATACTAACAAATCACAGAAAGCTAGATTTACTCACCTGATCCATAACTTGCCACGAGGTTTAAAATTTGTACAATCAAACAAACTAGTCTTCTAGCATAAAAAAAAAAAACTATATCGATTCGTCTTGTAAAATATCTACGATCAATTACAACTATCTCTTCCTCCTTAGCAGTTTATAGCAATTCGAGAAATTGATGGCGGCGGCGGCGAGTCCGGCGAATCGTCCTACAATTTTTGGAAAGCTCGAGAAGCCTAAGAGGTTGCAATAAAGAGATGAAAACCGTGATTATACACTAGAAATCACTTTACAGCTTGAAGTCAACTGCCTTACTTACTTTCGTCGTGCTCGGCATCGGACGTACAACTAGATTGTGGATCGTGAAATGGAACGCAAATGATGGGTTTGGCGCAGGCGCGGGCACTTGGCATTGCGAATTCTCGAATATTCCAGAACTATTGCCGAAGAAGGTTCGTGACGTTCCGAACACTCACTCGTCCTCATTGATTAAGTCTGTTTTATTAGAAGCTGGAGCCAATGGGCCGAGGGAAGATGGAAGATGGATAGGGAAAGGATGAGGGACGAGTGCTGGGTAGGAGGGAAGCAGGAAAAATGTAAAAATTTCGATTTTGTCGCGATGGAAGTAATTGGCCTTTTTACGATTAAGATGATAGAATAGGGATAATGTTGTGGTACTGTGCATTTGTCGTCCCTTATGCTTGATAACAGCATGTTTTAGGAAAAAATTGTATGGAAAATATTTTGTTTTCTCAGGGTATTAGCGATTTTTGCAGCGCCGAGGTATTTTAAAAGTTGGCTCGTTCGAAAATTACTCACGAATCTCATTTACTTCGGTAATATATGCCATACAATATTTTACATTGGTTATTCCATTGATACCGATTACACGGAATCTAATGTTTCTTTATGCTACTTAATCGTGCAAAGAAATTTCACATTTGTAGCTGCAAAATCTTTCTTTCCTAAACAATTTAAAAAGAAAAGCTATTATTGTTAATACATTCAAATGGTGTTACTAAACAATATTAAATATAGAGTAAATAAAATTCACTGTCTCGTTCTCAAATAATTAAGAAAAAAATTCTCTTATTTTTCTGTTTTCGATTCGACAGTTTAATTATATGAATAATTTTTATAAATTACAAAATTCCGGAAACGTTCGCGTTTTACATAGTCTCGAGTGGTGGGTTACACGTTTCGATCGAATATACGTTGACGAATTCTAAAATGTAATCTAAATATCTAATTATTAGTCGATTGCGATCAGAATCAACTTAACGGCCAATCGTAATAAATCGAATGAAAAAAAACGTTGGACGATTGTGCGTGGATAAAAAATGCGCGAATTTTCTTTTTCGTTTATCGTCTTCTCTCGCACGCGCACATATAAAAACTTTTCAATATATTTTTCTATAAAAATAAGGCATTTCGTTCGCTTATTATTCATTCGCTCGCTTTCGCCTATACTCGCGAAATATTCGCAAAACCAATAAAATAAATATTTTTTACTTCTATTTTTAAAATTTTTAATTTTGTACGTTTTTTTTTTTTAAACTCAATTTAATATAATGAGTTAGAATTTTGCATAAAAAGGATAAACAACAACGTTATAAATTATAAGACTTTAATAATGTGAAAATACAAATATATACAATTATATAAATAAAATTATATCATTATTAAGAATAATTAGTGAAAGAAGTTGTTTGCAGTGGACTTAATTTAAGAGCTAATCGACGATAATTGTTCTAGAGCACATCGAGGACTTAGTTTACAAATTCAAATTAGGTTGGATTGTTTGTTAAAAATTATAAAAATTTTACACAAGACAGAGTCGAAACTAAAGACCCATAATTCGAAGAATGGAGTTTGCAGCGGAAATCATCGTGTAAACTCTCGCCATTTACTCAATCATTATTATATTGAATATAACAACAACAACAACAACAACAACAACAACAACAATAATAATAATAGTAAAATTGTTAATGAAGAAATTGACGCGGAAGAGAATATTCTTTAAATAAGAATATGTATATATATATATATATATATATATATATATATATATTGGTTTGATTTAATCAACATTTCATGAATAAATATTAAGTAATAAATATGTAATCCTTCTATGGGGTTCGAGCTTTCTTTATTTTTTACTCTTTTACTTTACCACGAACGACCATGAATTATTAAGTAATAATAAAACAGTATCGCATTGTACGAAAAGATCAGGTAAATTTGGAGACACTTTTGTTTTCATTTTCATGAACAATTTAGGAGAATTAATGTGCTTTTATGAACGATAATTATTATAATAACAATGATAAAATTTCATTATTTTCGCATGAAAATATACACCCCATTATAGTTGTAAAGTTTCTAATTAATGTAAAATTGGTCAGAAAATAAGCAATCTTAAGTCACGATATATTTACATTCTTATTGTAAAGCTATCGATCTCAAAAATAGGAATATTTTACCTTTTATCTATTTGGCAACTAGCCAAAAGTCGGCGCAGATACTAATAAATGCGAATGATATATGTGTAAGTCTGGTTTAAGTTGGGTATTTAATTTTTTTTATTATTATTTTTTTTTTTTTTTTTTTTTATAAATATTTTTTTAAAATCATCCAATGTATTACCTTTAAATTAGCATAATATAGTCGGATTTGCAAATTCGATAATGTAGCTTGACATTGTTTCATCGAGCTTACTACTGTAACCGAATTGGTGATTCCTCTTTCTGAAAGCATCGACTGTAAATATGCTAACTATATCTAGTTAATAACTTATAACAGGAACAATTGTATTCGATTCGGAAATGCACGCGACGTTATAACCGCCTCGAAATACAATATTAAATTTCCAACATTAATATGCACAAGACACGGAAGAGTTTCTACAATATCTTTTTGGCAAATGGAATTTACAAATTCATTGGTCGGGTTTTAATATTACTTATTATGCCTTTGTCCTGTTGCAAGTATCGTATGATTGTTACGCTGTGTCATGTTCATAATTCTGTTGTAACACTGACGTTATAATTTAACACATTGAAATAATGATACGATTAATAATAAGAGAATATAGTTACAAAGTTGCTTTTTCAGATTTTAATATTAAATTTTAAAATTTTATTGTCCCTCGTCCTTAGGAAATAACGATACAAATAAGCAAGTTAACTTTTTTACTTTTATATTTTTACTTAGTACATTAGCGCCTCGTCTTACAAAATTCCAAACGTGTAATGTAACTGATAATTACAACTGCACAGCTGATTCTGAGAGCAATATTTAGAGTTTCAAAGACGATTGTGACTTTTGACCAAAGAAATTTTCGTACTTCCCATGATAAAGTACCGAGTCTACTGATATTCAAAATATCAAAATGAATAATTGACGTACGGGGGTTTACAACTAACTGTTTACACAATTAATTAGAAAAAATTCCAACAATAACAACATCAGCTATTAAAATTAGCACTATTCTAAACAGCAGATAAGTAGATATATATCTCTCTCTTGCTTAGAAAAAGATGTCTTCCCGTCGGAATTTGTCTAAGAGCTGTGAGGTTGAAACGAAACGTTCATCTAAATTTTGAAAATTTATTTCTAAGGATTTTCTCATTCTTCCAGTCACACGAGATAAAATAATAATAATGTATTAGCCTGCTTACGAAGAAGGAATTATCTTATGTGCTTTGGAAATGCGAAAGATCGAACGATTCGTTTTCACGGCCATTACAATGCAAATTTGCACAATAGTAAGTTTTATTTTCAAGTTTACTTTATAATCGAAAATGTAATTATACTAGGGGCATATCAAAGTTAAAAATTTGTATTTTTAATCGTAAACGATTGGATGTTTAGGTGACGGAAGTTTTGTCCAAATGCGATTGTACTTGGATGGTTGGTTGCGTGCACGATAGGGTGCGCTAAACGTCAAATAATTTAGTACTCTAATTATTTCCTTCCCCTGCAGTTATAAACATTTTCATTTTATATGTAATAGAGATAAAATAGTTCATAATGCGGATACATATGCAACATAATTTGTACTTTGGAGGATTTGTTACTTTTATCGGAATATGTTTGTATTTCACTGCATTTGGACCTATGATTAACCCAAACCCGTACAGTACGTATATACATAGCTTATTTGTAGAAAAATGAAAAAAACAAACAAACAAACAAACAAACAAACAAATAAATACATTAATGTTTTAGAGAAAATTAGAAATGAGGTCATAGCGCAGCTCCCACCAAAGTCGGATTTCGATTAAAATAATAATTGATTGATATAATGAGCAATATATACAGACATCAGTAATATATAAAACGTTTATATAATTTATTATATCGTATAACATTGGATGATGTATTATAAAATAATTCGTGTTTGCTTTGAATATAATTAAATAAAACTGTACATTATTTTTACAATTTTCTATAATCTTAAAATTCGTCATCATCACAGACATCAAGAAACACGTCAAATGCTTCACGGTTACAGTTACCATCTGACGTAAAAACGTATTTGTGAAATGTTCCATCCATGCAAACAGCTGAAAATAATTTCGATTGGATTATACGTATTATTGTGCATGGCCTAATATCCGATGGAATTTCATGCGTAAAACGAAAAAGAAGATTCAACGAATGTAATAATATAAATACTAACCTATAACCGAACTCCTTGTACCAAATGCACAAACGCATGCACACTCTGGAGGCACCGTAAATGTGGCAAGAGCCCATTGACTTTCTACATAGTTTCCTAGAAATCTCATTTTTGAAAACCTTAAACATGTAATAAGACGTTATTGTTTGGTTAATTACTTTAACTTTGTTTTCTTGTTATTTAAAGCACTTACGTTGATCTTCGATTAAGATGTGTATCTTTAAGTGCAAATATATGAACCGTTCCTTTATCGCTTGAAGCACACAAAAATTCTGAGTCTCTACTAAAAGTAATGCTAGAAAAATTGTAGCAAAAGAATTTTTAAAAAATATAAAAATACATAAGATATTTGAAATTGTATAAAAAAAATTTATAAAACATGTCATAGTTTAATTATAAAGAAGATGTTATTTTTGACATTTAAAACTAGAATTATATGGAAATTATATAAAGTATTTGTAATGAAAAATATAACCAAGTTTTTCATTAACTACACTTACCAATATAGCGTAGCTGAATCGGCGCCCCGTCTTAATTCAACCAATAAATGCTTGCGTATGCTGTCCCACACTCTAACAAGTGTCCCTTGTGCAGAAGCTGTTGCTACTTTTGTTCCATTGGCATTCACAGCCAAACAAGCTAATACTCCCTAATTTACAGTGATCAATAACATTATATATTATTATGATGGTTGAGGTAAAAAAATGGAGTACTTCCAAGACTATTTTTCAAATCGATCTTGAGTCTTTATACATTACATTATTTAATTTATAATAGGAGAAAATTAATATATAATAAATAATAATACTTAAAAGAAAAAAAAATTATTGTTAAATAATTATAAAAATTTTTACTGAAATTTTTGTATAATATTTCATAAGCCAGGACTTTTAAGGATATAAATGTCTAACTTAAAAACTAAAACATACTTTTTCAACAAATAAATTATATATATATATATATATATATATATATATATATACTTTTATGTTCAAGCTTCTAATAAATTGGATGCTCAATAAAATTGTTTAGTATTAAATTAAAAAATTTTTTATTACTCATAGCTATTTAAATTGTATTATAGTTCTCGAAAATGCTTAATAGCATCACATAACAATATCTTTTTACAAATCCAAATGTATCCGCATCGATCTTTAAACCATAGATTTTTTATAAATAAAAAAATCGTTTTACTTGATGAGCTGCTAATGTTGCTGGAGCACTGGATGTTCCAGCTTCTGTTGTTCCAAGATCGACTAATTGAATACTTCCGAGTTTATGGCCTGGAAATGCAAGCAATTGCTTGTGAGCTGTAGCAAGCGTTGCAACTTCCACTAATCCTTTAGGATTATCTCTAGTTTCCAGAGTGAGTAATCTGCGTGTTGGTATTGGAAAAGAAAAAACATGGATTTCTCTTTGTAAAGCCACTATGAGTCTAAAATAAAACAAAACGATACACCATATACGTAAATAAGCGTGATGTTTACAATAAAAAAAATTACAATTCGTCAAGCCAATATGGAAATTCTTATGCATTCTATTTAATACCAAATATATTACAAATTCCTGACACGAGTACGGAAAATAAAATCTTATTTACATTGTAAAAATAATAACATCAATTAGATCGATCGAATTATTTTAATAAACATTAAAATATCGACTTACTTATCTCTTCGCAATCTGACGGCCTTAATAGGACTCGTAAAAGTAATTTCCATTATAAACTTTTTGGCCAAATCGTCATAAATAAGTACAGTGTTGTCTGCAAATTTTGGCCTCGTACCACCACCGACAATAGCAATAACATTTGTCCTCCAGAGCATTTCACCTATGGCAATACTCCCCATAAGCTCATTCTCAAAGTGTGCTTTTTCAACCAATGGTTCAACATTATATATCCTAAGGCCAGATTCCATACAACACGTAAAGCATCCTGTAAATCAACGCAACGCTATTAATCTTATCGATGGCCTTTCATCTACTAAATAACGAATGAATTATACGCATTTCACATTAATAACATTCATTGCTCAAGGATTTCAAGAGCCATTGTTATCGTTATTAATATATGAATAACAACTAATATCACAATATTAAAGCAATAATAAGACTAACTCTATTATCAGATCTATCAATTCATAGTTTTACCTTGATCTTGATTAAATCGTAGACTAAGAATTCCTCTGGATCCTGCCATTACTTTTTAATTGTTAAACTGCAACGCGTTGTCTTCAATTGCGCGGATTTTAATGCTCATTCGCAATATTAATCACAAGTCTTAACCATTTGTCTCCCGTACATCGAAAAGTTTGCAGGGTTACACATTAAAATGGATCACAAATATATGCTTTCACTTTCCTTATTCCTTCTAGTTTCATTATTTGACCGATTTGACGTCCAAATTCGATCGAGTTTTTTCCTTTATTTACGTCTTCGTCTTGTCATCTGCCATTATCGTGTATAAATATAGCCGACGAATATATAAGGCAGTGAGACATTCAACATGTACTCATAATATATTATCGATATAATCTTTTCTTAGAAATTGGCCAATCGCGCGGATCTAGTTTATATCTATCAATTACTTTTGTCCAATAAATACAAATAAGATTTCGCTGTTGGCGCCAATTTCAAATGAACGCTATGAACAAATGAAATTATTTGCAAAATGTTACGTAGCGCCTCCTCCATTCAATCATTCTACCTTAGCTGTCACACTAAAATTCATAATAATTACAAATTTCGTGCGGATTATTGTACTAATAAATTTTATATTAGGGAAATGATGGTAGAAAAATTATGTTTACGGCTTTGGAATCAAATATTTGCAGATAACGCAGATAACTTCCGTTAAATTTAGCACTTACTTATCTGCTTTGTACCTGTGTATCGAAATTCCAATGCCGAATTTTCTATTATAAAAAAAAATTTGTTCTTCTTCAGTAAAAACGTTTGTCGTGCATCTTTACATGATAAAATGTTCAAATTCTATACAATTTTCATAAACATAATGAATAATTAATCTCAAATCGTCCATGTATTTTATTTTAACTATTTCATTCAGAAAAAGTCAATCCGTCGTCTTCTTTACTGCACAATGTCGATTTAGATTCATCATATAAAGTATTCTTATAAAGTCGAAAAAAAAAGAAAAAAAAATTACAATTGTAATTTTAATAATGAATGTCTTATTATTAATCTTTAAGTTAAAAAAAAAGTTGTTTTTGTAATTTAAAGAAAAATTTGCTTAGATTTAACAAGATTTCACATTAATTAGACATTGGTTAAATTTCGATTCGATTGAAGCAATCAACTATTTACAATACAAATTGTATTTATTATTTATTACACTTTAGTCGCATTTCATATTACATTGACGATAAGTATGATTTGTTAATTATACAATTCTTTTTTTTTTCAATGTTTATATATCCATAATTATAATATTATTGTCATTTACCATTTTTCAAGATATGGTTTTTATAAATTATTAAGTAGGTAGTAAGCTCAATTTGCTTAGATGCGAAATGCATTTTACGATTTATCTGAAATTTCTGATTTTATATTAAAATTATTGTTAATGATTTATTTTTTAAAAACATTGAAAATTTCTCCATTATTTAAGACGTCAATTCATTGTTCACTTGAGAAAAATTTGTCTATTAAACTATATTAACGTACAATAATAATTAGTTTACCAAAATCAAAGTTAACTATTCAATTATCTAAATGCTTTTGAAATTTATTAACATTATAACGAAAATTTTTAAACAGAATTTTCATATGGCCTATTAAAATTGAATTATTCACAGTATTCAAATTTGTTTATGCTGAAACATATTTTCGCAAAATATGCCTTCAATAAGTCAATAAAATTCGCAATAGTTGTTGTATCTGCAACAACAATTATATTATTTTCTCTCAATTTCAGTATTGTCTATTAGCAGTGTTTTATTAACGGTATTTTGTTTATGTGTTGAATAACGTAATGAGAGTGTTATATATCACAATTATAATAAAATGTGAAACAATTGTTTTTCTTATGGTTAGAAAAGCAAAATATTGTCAAATTACAATCTATTGGTATTGTGTTTAAATTTGTTAAATTTTAGATATATCGAAGTTAAATACAGTAGATAGACATCAATTCAGTAGTATTAAATGGTTTAAATTTAAATAAAATATAATTAAATCCAATAAGTTTTTATATGGTAATGCTTGTCCCGGTTTTCTCTCCAATCAAGCACTTAACTTTAAATTTTGTTTTTCTTCACAATATCAAATTGTTTCTCATTTTAAATAAAATTCTTTTTTAATATCTTCAAAGCGTATATTTTTTATTTAAAATTTGAAAAATAAATCTTACTAGAAACTAATATTATAATGAAATTTGTAACGAATATCAATTTTTTAAATTACACTATGAATATTTATTTATTGATTCTCTTATTCACTCATCCTGTATATAAATATAAATATAAATATTTTATTATATATCATTATATATTCAACTGACTGATTTACAATTAGCTATATTAATATTATTGCCACTAATTATTAATTGCAACTAAGGACGAATAAAATACGCAGCTCTACAAAAGCTTAGGTAGTACACATAATCTGTATATATATATATATATACACAGTATGGTTAATCATCAATATCATAAAATTATTCGGTTTAATTAAATTTGAAACGAGATAGGATCTATATATACATGGAGAATAATTTAAATATTGTAGAGAAAGATTTGCATTGAGAATTTAAAAATAAGCCATTTGTAAGCTCTTTTAAGTGATACTCTTCATACATAAAAACTAATAAGGCAACCTTAATGTGTGTTTTTTTTTTGTTTTTTTTTTAACTTTTTATAAAATCTATAATTTGAGAGGAAATTAATCTTATCATAGTTTTTGATTTGCCTTTGTGATACTAATGCAGAAAGGTACTTTATTGTATTTTAAATGCCATATCGGCTATACAATTATGAGCTGTAAGTACTGCAGATCTTAGGAAGAGAGCGTTATTGTGTTCAGCGGGCGTTATGATGACAACGTAATTGGCTAGCTTACACGCCGTTAATTAGCCGGTGGATCTAAGAAAAAAGGCTCTCCAACATATTGCTAGTTCTTTCTTAAGGAGATTAATGAAATTTGCACATTATAAATGCTAAGCCTTTAATAATAAACAAGAACACATTTTTTTTTTTATTTTCACTCGTAAACAAACAATATATTTATTGTTAAAAAATTTTTCTATATTCTATAATAATTTTAAACATAAATTCAAAAACGATTTTTAAGGATGATTGGTTAAATTAAATTATATGCAAAATAAAAGAGAAATATTGTGTGCTTTTTTCGAAGAATATTTTGCATGCGCTAATTCACGTTTGAATAAATTACGCCTGAATTATTCAATCGTAAATACATATAATTTTAAAAAGTACGAAGTAATTAATTAGATGTCAAAACCAAATAATTCTCTAACTTTGGCTATTCTTGTTAATTTGCTTAAGATTATTTTTAAACCTCAAAGTAATATGAAAGTAATAAGTAAGTAGGTCATTGAAAAAATGAACAAATAAGAGACAAATAACATACACTTCCTGTATATTAATTGTGTTTACTTGTCCGTAAAAAAAAAAAAAAAAAAAAAAAAAAAAAAAAAAAAATCTATAATTATTACATCACTATCATTATGATCGATGCCATTGTAATAAGATTAGTATTGTTATTCATTTATTTTAAGACCTCGAAGGATTATCACTTAACAAATGACAGGCCTCCTACTCTTATATTTTATTTTATCTTATGGTTCCAAATACTCGACCCGCCAAATCCAATTTAATTTCATTACCTTCGTATCTATGCAATGAACATTATTTCTGTATATTTAACATTTATCCTTTCAACATCAACTTTATTTCTTTCTATGTTTACGACATCATATAAACGATAATGTTTAAGCATAATCGACCGCAAACCCTTTATGAATAAATGAATTATACAAGAACGCAAAAGAAAAGATTGTTATCTCATAGTATTATTCATCCCGTCAATGAGCTTACTAATGACCGTTAAATTTGCCAACTTTATTGCGCACTTTCATATCGCTTTTTGATAATATTCTTAAATGCAAATTCCCATTGTTTGTTTGTTTGTTCGCACCTCGGGTGATCGATAAAACAACGAATTCCATAACGAAAATGACGCAAGGGGTCGGCGACCCGTCCTCTCCTCCTTCAGCTCAATCGCACATCGACACCAATTTCCATTAAAGTCTTTGAAACGCGCGTTTCCCTCTCGCCTCCCGATCAATCCACAATCCACATTGCCATTATCGCAGCAAATATCCTGGAAGCCGCGACCAACTAAACAGTCAGCTGCACCGATGCCATCCGTACCGAACTTACGGCGACCTCCAATGCGCCAAACGGCGTGTAATCGGTTGCGCGCGCACTTGGTGGTGGCACGCGCCGAGCCACAGACAAATTACGAAGGGTTTAGTGCCGAGGGGCACAATGAGGTAAGCGTTTCGATTGCACAGATAGTCGCTAAACGTCGACGTTGATAGTTTATCTAATGGTGAGGCTTGGTAAGTTCGGGGAGCTTTTCGGTTTTGGTTGCCGTTATTTCTTGAACTCGACTTTTGTATCGTCTCCCTTTGGAGAACCTTGACAACCTCAAGACTTTTTGTTGTAAATGTACGGGATCGATTGATTGATCCTTGCTTTCTTCTTCTTCTTCGTCTTTTTTTTTCCATTTCTCTCTCTCTCTCTCTCTCTCTCTCTCTTCTTTTTTTTCTTTTTTTTTTTTTTTTTTTTTTTTTTTTTTTTAATTATAAAGTAAATACTGGTGGCACTTGGTAGAAATTGAGTTGATGTGCAGAAGTGACACACGAAAATGTCTCCAATGTGTCGAGCGAAGTGATCTTACGAATAATAGTAATGCATTATGAGAAATAAAAATTGTAACTCGCCGTTGGTAAATTACACGGGGCTTCTTCGCTAAAATTTCATTTTGTGAATGAAAAATCTTAAGGTAAGTCATTAATCGTCGTCATTTTATTCCTTTAATGCTATCTTTGCTACTATTAATTAAGCAATAAAATAAAGAAATAAAAAATTACGCGCGCATCTGTGATACAACGTAAATAACTAGTTTTTTTTTTTTTTTTTTTTTTTTTTTTTTTTTTTTGTAAACCATATTTTATAAACTATTATAAAAATATCACTATTATAAAACTATTATAAAAATCTATTGTTGTAATAATTTTATATCCTTATTTGCTTTATCACGATCGATTAATTATTAATGTGCATAGTCTTCGTTGAGAGTCCCATGAGCGAGAAATAAAGATTCAAGCTACCTTAAATCTACTTAAATTGTAAAAATTTTTAAAAAAAATTTCAATGATACATTTTATATATTTTATATTCATGATTCATCATCAATGTTTCAGAGATATTAAAATATCTATTTCATGTAATAATGTTTAATAATTTTATTGGCGCTCGTAGTTTAATATTTGGCAATAAACTGTTTATCGTACTATGTAAGTGCCATTGCATATTACGGTCTCATAATAAAATGCAATGCATTTGACTTAAATATTTGTATCGAACGTCGAGAAGCTTAGATTTAATCATTACTTTAGAGTTATTAATTCAATAAATATTAGCCTGAATTCAATTTCACAATTCAATATCCGTTTACAAAAGTGAATCGACGAAATATTTAAATCAAATAATGAGTAGTAGTTTTTTTTTTTTTTTTTTTTTTTTTTTTTTTTTAAATATTACATTAAAATGTATTTTTTAATGTAAGCATTTAGTCATAAGCTATTGTGCGCGTCTACATGTGCTTATAAAAACATTAAAATTCCAAATTCTTGTCACTGAAAACTAATCGTTCGGTTATGTAATGCAATTGGCTTCTGCAATTTGGGCAACCAACAAAAATTCATTTGCCTTCGCATTTATAAATATCGAGACGCTTATATTATATTTTATGTATCGACTATAAACTTATATATAACTTATACTATCTTCGGATATTCTTGATGCTTAAAGTTCTTTTAGGCGTTCTATAGTACTGTTAGCTAAAAGTAATAATTTATAAAATGCCATTAACCTAAATGCCATTTACTTTTGAAATTAAAAGCTCATTTTGCAAATATGCTAAAAATAATTTGGTACAATAGTTTTTTTCTGTTTTTTTTTTTTTTTTTTTTGTAACAGTAACGTAATATTGCTATGTGAAAAGTATTGATAAAAATAATTTTCGTAAAATTTTAATATTTGCTTAATTTATTTACTTAATTTATTATATTCGTTAATGTTAAAGAGTCGATGGCGTTTAATTCGAGTCATAAGTAAATTTAAAAAAATCTTACTCGAATTAAACACCAATAAGATTTATGTGGACGCGCTCTTTGCAATATTATCACAACCATCCATTCCATCAATAAGCATTACATCCCTATGCCTTAATATCAAATTCCAATCCATTGCTAAAAGTGATTGTTTCAAAATAAAGGCGCTTAAATGGTTGAAAGCAACGATTGCACTAACATCGAGCCAAGTTGAAACAAGCCGAGATAGATTATTACCAAGGCGTCGGCAAGATAGACAGTAGTAAAAAGGATTGAGAAAATGATAGGTCCGTCGTCAGGATCGGGCGAGGGAGTTCCCGAGGACCCCAACCTACGAGCCTGTACGAAGCGACGTGCCTTCGATGAGCTGGACATTGAGAGCATTTGCGATGAAGTTTGCGGCCATAATCACCATCGTCAGTCGACCAAAAAGTCGCGCTTCTTAGAGGACCTGCAGGACTCGGTGTCGATTGAACACGAAGGCAATATGATTTACGTGCCTCTGGACGAGCAGCAATTGCAACGAGATGACCTGGATGGGCCGTTGACTAGGCTCGAGGTTCTTGTGGTCGACGGCACTTGGGACGAGGCTTTCGAGAGCTTCGAGACAGGTGACATTTTTTTTTTTTTTTTTTTGGTTCATATACACACGATACCTTGCCTAAGACTTTTATCGTTAAATTTGCTTTATTTAAATGTGTATGGGAGTTATCTATCGTGAAAACTGCTTCTACTTCGCTAATATTACATTGCAGCCCCCCCCCCCTCATCATTTAAATATTTTTATTTAATCATGTTTACTAAAAAATTTATAAATATAAAGCGACTGACAATATATTCTCATCGATATTTTCTACAGATTGTGGGAAATGACGTTTACTCTTGTAATTTACAAATAAACATTATTATTGATTTGCAAATTATAGCCATTACAGGCATGGCATTTTATAGATTTAAGAATGGTTAAACTTAGCTTTTAATTTAAATTTATGTAGGGATTCTTTATTAAGAAGTAATTATTACTTGATTAGTAATTGCCATGGAAATATATATATATATTGTATATATATTATATATATTATACATATTATATATATTATAATGTATATATATTATACAAGCAATGATTTTTTGCCTTTTCCTTATTAACTTATTAGTGAATTGAAGATAATATTATAACATTGTTCGAAATCTTTATGACTTATTGTCTTATTCAAGTACGAATGCTTAAATTTAAATAATGAATAATTATTAATTTTTCGCATTTATCAGTAGAATTATTTGTTTCCAAAAAACCTAATCAAAGAGCCATACAAATAACTTAATTACATAAATACTTGTAAATTCTGAAGTATAATTATTTCTCAGTAATATCGATTCATTATAAACAAATACATCTTATCTATTAAGATTTTACTAAATGAGAACTTTTGTTATTTTTACACGACTTTTGAAAATATATTAAGTAATAAATATGTGAACGAAAATATAAGACGCAAATGTTGTAAGTATACGATTAAAGTTTAACATTGTGCCGAGTCATTACAATAAAATAAATAAACAATTATTGATTTTTAATTAGTTCTCCTGTAATTCACAAATAATTAAAATTTTTAAATGATCTTGAATATATAATTGGTCGAAGTGAAGTAAGAAATATACAAATAATCAATTTAATCCATTTAAGGCGATGTATCCTTATATTAATGTAATTTTTAATTTGTTGACATGCACAACTTTTCGATAAATATATAAATATTATATAAGAAATAGAATAGTATATATAGAAAAACTATATATTGAGGCAAATAGATACGCTCGTAGAATATTATTACAATGTGGAATACTCAGATTAACTTTCAATATGATATGCAAAAAAAGATAATTAATTAAAATTATATTATTTTAGTATCAATAAAATCAATAAAACAATGACGTTTGTTTGAGACAAACGTACAATTAATGCACAATTTGCATTAAACAATTTTATGAAATATTTTTGTTTAGCTAACTTTATGTTTAAGGTATTTAATAAGTGTGCGATTGCTCCTCGGACCTTAATTGGAAGGGAAAATTAAAAATTCTATTAAATAGATGAATTGATGAAATTATTATTATTATTTCACAAATTTAAAATTATAGGATATACATAATATTTATTTTAACGCAAAATAAAAGCAACTACTATGTTATAATCGCTTCTTTTTTCTTTTTTCTTTTTTTTTATCAAATGCAAATTTGTATTAAAAAAATTACACTAATGTGATAAAATTGCATATTACATTGTATAATTATTTTAGTGTTTATTCAAGTGCTATACTTAATCGAGAATCGATTCCATAATTTTTAACACTGTTTTGTTTTTTTAAATAATGATAGACATAGGATTCGGACATAAAGGAGAATACTTCAAAATTGTATTGAAAAATATTCTATTTCGAATAAAACGATATAAAACATGTGCTAAAAAATTGTAAATTAAATAGTGAATATCGTTTTGTATAAGTAATTTGAACTTGTATTTTATTTTTTCTTTGGTAAGACAACAAATTGAATATATCCAAATCATACCAAATATTCCATCACAACTATCATAATAAATTGAAAAAATACATTATATAAAAATATATTTATTTTTCTTCCAAAATTGATTGAGTTTAACTGTTATTATTTTGTTTTTGTCTTTTTTTTTCTTTTTTTGTTATTTAATTAAGTATTGTACTTATAAATAAGTAAAGCATAAGGTTATTTAGGTTAGTTGCACAATATTTACATTACATACGTAATAGTTTAAAGATTAATTTTATTATACTGTAGGGATAAGACGATAAAGTGGTAAAAATTGTAATATTTAAATGACATTTATAATTTTTATTTAAATTATTTAAATGATAAAACATATTACTACTTTTTGTACTTACAGATGATGATATAAAAACTTTGCAAGAGCACGTATTTTTGTAAAATATTGAGTAAATTTGCTTGAAATAAAATTATGGCCGACGTAAGTTCCAATAAATATTAATTATCCGATAGTGAATTAATTAAAATTATCCGAATTAAACTAACCTATTCTGTAGACGACTAATTATCTTTGTTCTTAGTCGTATTATAATTATTGAAAACTACCATAAAAAAAAAATATTATAATTATAATATATTTATATTGCTAATATTATATTATTACATTGAATTATAGATATAGATTTTAACATTATAGATCATTATTGTATTAGATATATTTTTAAATAAAATTGCATTAGAACGTATAATTCAAATTTGCGATTTATGTGAAAATTTGCCATAAGCTAAACCGCAATTTTTCGCGAGACTATCATCTTAATTATATTATTATACTACTTGCTGTTACGGCGAAAGCAATTACATGTAATAATCCATATACAATTGTCCACTTAATTAGAATTAATTTGTAATTGCATTATTTATATATCAATAGATAAAAACAACATACATGTCCTATAAATTTGACTCCCATTAATGAACAATTTTATGTCCCCTAATAATGGTGACGTATTCATTGTTAATATATTTTGTCTGAAAATAGCGTCAACAACGGAATTAACGTCAATTGAAAACGAATACAATTTACATCAGCACCAGCAGCACGAGACTCAAAATCTCGAGAACACTTTCCAGGATTTGTATTGGAGTCCGAGTCCGAATTTACATCAACAAGATTATCAACAGGAGGAACAGCAATTGGTTATGCCAAAAATACAGAGCAATGAAAGTGGAAGAATGCGCAGCGGCTTAGGACTGTCGCATACAGTACTTCCAGCATCGTCCTCCTTCGAGGATCAGGAGAACGGAAATCTCTCGTGGCTTTTGGATTTTAAACTCGATTCTCTTATCGAGGCGCCCGAGGATAAGGCCGCTGTTCTTCTACCGCGAGATGTTCAAGGTATATCCATTAAATATTCCGATACATTGTCAGAGAACATGATTGTTGAACTATTACAACTATTAACATCTGCCATTGATATAATAACAATTTCGAATATTTCAATTATCAAAGCATTTAAATGGTGTTTACGTAACTTGCGACAATACTGCTGCAATACTTCATTTATTGTAATGTACTTCGCATATTTTCCATTTATTATCAAAAACAAATTTATCGCAAATTTAAAGAAGATATTTTCGAAGAAATTGTAAATTGTATGAATATTAGTAGTGATAAAGCGAGTATCTATTGGTCAAAATTATGCAACGAATGATATCGACATTTTTTTTTTCATTGTACGCATACATTTACATATAGAGCATTTAACGTTAAATTAAAGTAAAATATATCTTCATCGTTTTAGTAATGTCATTAAATAATTGTTTTGTTAAATATCATTTTAAAAAAATGTATGCCTATATAGAAATATTTGCTAAATTTGTCTTAAATTTATATTATATAAGAGCTAATTATTCCAATAATATAACAATTAATAGAGATAGTTACATAAAATAATCCCATAAAAATTAAAACTTTTTACTATTAAGGAAGTAGAAGCTTTTTTTTATTTGCTTATTAGTTGAAGAATATCATTTTAACTACTAAATGCATTTGAATTTTCTTTAAAATTATTTGTATAATAAATATAAACATTTATTTGAAATTTACCTTCAATAAACAATTTTGTATTTTGATTATTTTTGTTTTCTTATGTTTAAATAGAAATAGCTATTAACGATTTCCCATGTACTTTCATAATTTCTTATAATAGAGATTATACGTTCAAATTAATTTATATGTGTTTTTGAGCCGTTGTTTTGTATGATTTTTTTTTTTACTAAATAAAGAATAATAAAAATTAATAAACTTTAGATACTTTGTTAATGTATGCTCGACGTGCACTTGTCAAATATATATATATATATATATATATATATATATATATATATAGAGAGAGAGAGAGAGAGAGAGAGAGAGAGAGAGAGTCGAGATAAATACAAATAATTTAATAATGATTAAAAATAAAATTTACATTTTAATATTACGCTGCAAATTAAATTAATAACTAAACTCGAGTTTTACAATCACTATTATAGTAATCATTATTTTCACAAAAAATTTCTCCATAAATGTATCTCTATAAATCTATAATTTATAGGAATGCATCTGTATGTCTAGACTGTATGTTACTATGTATTCATCTGATTATAAGAATAGAAATGTTTTTTCAATCAATTGAGTTCTACTTGTAGGAAATAAAACTAAATTCAATGGAAACAATAATAGGACAGCGAGCTCGTATTCGCACGACTCGACAAAAAGGTCGTGTAATTTTGTGACCCCTGGACTAAGATACGAAAGTACATATTCATCATCATCATCATCATTCAGCCTAAATGATAATCGAAATCGTTCAGCTGGATCTAAGAAGCCGCCGTTCACATACACAGAGTTGATCGAGCACGCCCTGCAAGAGCGAGGTGAATTAACAGTTTCGGCTATATATCAGTGGATTACGTAAGTTAGCCTTTTTTCTGTACAATAATTAATAGTTAAAATTGCGTTTATGTAAACAGCGTTATTTTCTCAGCGATATACGATTTTACAGGTTTTTTTTTTTTTTTTTTGAAGCTTTTGCAAAATTAAAGATTAAGAGCGATAAAATTTTAGGTCTGTGATAAAAGAAAGAAGACATTTTAAGATAAATAATCTTTAGGATCAAAAGTATCATCGTGCATGTTGCCATTTATCGTTTAAAGAAAAAAAAATCACAAAAAGAAAACTTTTAACTAATGTCAACATTATATAAATATTTATTTTATAGGAATAAATTATTCCCTTCGTATAGAGAAAATGAATGCGTGCAAGTTCAACATTTACTTATGAAATTACATAGAATTACGCTACACTTTGACGCCTAAAGTTCATTGGATCAACATATTTTCACTCATTTTCGATGTAAAATTTTCACTAGCTCTATATCCCTAATAAGTCATTGTTTATTACCGAATACTTATACTTCCATTGAAACAATTGAATAATCACAATTAAATACGAAATCCACTTTTAACGAAACATTTTGTTATAAAAAAAATGTTTATATTCATACTTAAAAGCTCATAATTTATCGAAACTTTTTTCATAATCTATTGTAAGTGCTCAAATGCATTTTAAATAGGCACGACTATGATTTATTCGCTCGATTGTCAACTATAATGTAGACTTCTGGTACTGCATAAGTACACGTATGTCCTAGATGAGATTCAGATCATATATGTACAGATTATAATATCATGGAAAAATCGATATTTGATTTTTCGTAATTGCAATGCATATACAAATTATGTTTTAAAAATATAACAATAACAATCATCATAATAATAGTAAAAAAAATAACAACAATGCTAATTATTGTTAATATAACGAAAGGAAATTATTCCTTTTTATCTGCCTTCCTCTGTCTGTCTCTCTCCCTCCCGCCGTGTCACACTCTTATGATGAAATCTGAAAATTATTAAGTGGAACTTGAAGAGCGCGCACAAGGGCGATAGAGAACAAGTGATTGAGTGCGCATATGCGCGCGCTTCTATTCTCTCTCTCTCTCTCTCTCTCTCTCTCTCTCTCTCTCTCTCTCTCTATGTCTCCCTCTGTGTGTTTTTGTACGTTTGCTTGGGTTTCGGGGCACTCCTGCGCGTGTGTGTGCGAAAGCGAGCGTGGGGTACGAGTATCGGGGTGGGTTGGCGAGAGGGAGGAAAAAGGAGAGTACATTTGTGGAAGCGAGAGAAGGGTAGTATAATCGTCAGTCACAGGTAGTACAGACTGGTACCGGTTGGTCTCGTCACCCGGTACAAGCCGGCACCGTCTTCTCTCACCGATTCCTGCACGGCAACGCACTGAGCCAACCCCCCCCCCCCCCACCAAAAACCA
>NW_011948424.1:7421978-7659022 GCF_000503995.2 Ceratosolen solmsi marchali | reverse complement strand
CCCCCCATAAAGGCTGTCTGTCTGGGAATTACTTTCCTTTAGCTTTTTCTCTCCTTTCACTAGTAAATTTTCACCTGTTCGATCATGGCGGGTGAAAGCAATCGCTAGTCTAGTTTAAGGGCTGTTATTATATTATATCAGAAGTTTTCTTTTCCTTAAATTTTTCTATCACAAACTATATAAGATTTGATCAATTGGTTCTATCTTTCTATTTTTTTATATTCCTTACTAGCAATAATCTATACTTTTTATACATAAAAAATTATAAATTTTGTAAAGTCTTTATTTTTCAGAATACATTTTTAATTTAATACAATTTCTAAAGAGAACTTATCACAAAATCGAGGAAATATCGTCTAATTTTTATGTTAACTGAATTAATTTTAAGAACTTTTGCATTTCTTTCTAAATCCCTTATTGTATAACCAATTATTACAATTTTTAAAATGTCATGTGAATGTGTATCGTAGATCATAAAACAAATCGTGCAACTTACACATATCTTAATAATAATGTAATTGAAAGTATTTACATCGATCAACTTAATCTTCCATTTATCAAAAATTTAATAAATTAATAGTTAAAAAGAATGTAGATTATTAATAAAATAAAATGTTTTTTATTTTATTTTCAACGTACACGAGTCAGATAGAAATAGAGATCGGAACTAATCTTTAAAATTTGATAAAATTTATTAGCTAATTTTCTTATACCGTAATTATTATAATATTATTTATTAAAATATTGCCTAGGCATTATAAAAGATAAGCACATGAATAATTATGGTAAATATTTGTAAATTACTTCCTACGAACATAGACTACGTAGTTATCATTATTATTCTCTCTGCTTAATTAATAATAATAATTCGAAATTCGAGCTCATCAGAAAAATAATAATTGTATCGAGACTTTGTTCTTATTATTATTCCATAAACTAATGTACATTATTACATTCGATATATTCTTCATAGAAAGTGTTCGACTTTTTTTTTCAGAAATTTGTAATTTTTTCAAGAAATTGATACGACTAAGGGACATTTGATCCGTTCTCATCTCTTTCACTCTCTCATCTCTCTCACTCTCTCATCTCTGTATAATTAAAAATATGCCATTATTTTAATAAAAATACTCATTTAGATTTAACCTGTAAAATTAATGTAAAATTACTGGCATTATAAAAAAAAGAAAAAAAGATTTAAAAATAAAAGTCGGAACGATTTTTGTTATACATTTTTTGTTTTTTGCTTTCTTTTTAAACAGTTAAAGTAATTAAAAATATAAGGTTAGCATTTTCAAAAAGATTTGTACAAATAGAACTTGCAGTATAATATCAGATTAAACAATCTAAATATCAGACTTATTGTAAACTTATTTGTAACTATAAAAGTAATTGTCAAATTAATGGTTTAATCAATAATAACAATAACAATAATAATAATAATAATAATAATAATAATAATAATAATGATAATAATGATAAATCAACAACAAAAAACATGTCCATAACATGTTTTTAACATCTTAACATCTTAACATAACAACAGACATGTACACGATTACAAATGACATAGAGCCAAACACCGAAGCCATTGATTTAAATTTATGCCCGTGGAGATACTAAAGAAAAGTAAGATAGAAAGAAAGAAAGATAGAAAGAATGAAAGAACGAAAAAGCAAGCAACCCTTATCAGTGAGGAAATTCCCAAAAGGATGCAAGAATACAAATGTTTACGTATTAAGTACACGTTAGCAGAAACGGATATATTCATGTAGAAAGTTAAGTAAAGGGCGGCACGTGTACACGGATGCGATGAAGCGCGTAAATACGACGATTAGCCTCCGTAGCACAATGCGTGCATGCATTCGTAGCCGGATCACTTGGTTCTATCCTACTCCATTCTCACCCTCGACAGGTGTATAAGAGAAAAACGAAATAATTGCACGCAGGGTGGTTAATGTTCTGTGACGCATAGTCACGAATGCATCCGTTAAACTTGCCTTGTGCGGAGCGCACACGTTAGCCGCTAGAAAAGCATACGAGGGAGATCTCGTACTGTAATAAAATATAACTATTCCCTCTCGTTCTCCCTCTCCCTCTTCATCCCTTTATTTTTTTAATGAGTTTTTTTTTTTTTTTTTTTTTTTTTTTTGGTGGGTGGAGAGGGAGAGGGAGAGGGTAGTAGGTTATTTCTGATTGGCCCCGCGACACTAAACTTCACCCGAGCCACTTTTGTACTACTTGGACTGAGTATTTTCTTGCCCCTCGGAGGAGCGCGGATATTGAAAATGTTACTTTTTACCGACTCATTCCTTCCCATAAACGCATCGAAAGATTAGAGTTTCGAAAGTCAATCGTCTCGCCATGTCAGCTCGATATATAAAATCAATTTATTTGGACTTTAACCGCTAATGACCTTTGAAAATATTCCTCTTTACAGTGATTACTGCGTTTACGTAGGGGCCGATTTCATCTACCGAAAGCATATCGGAAATGTCTGCTTTTGTACTTAAAATTAGTTATATAGTAGTCGACCATCTGTTTGACAGTTTGTTGCAAAATTCCAATAATCGAGTATACATAATAATCACATACAAAATTATATTTTTATTAACTTATATTCGTAAATTTATACAATTACAGTAAGAAAGCAAGTCCTTTCGTACAAAGCTATTTTAATTTTTTTAAATACATTAGAATTTAATAATGTTTTTTCAATCGTAAGAGAATATAGCAATGTTAATGATTATTTTTAAACGAATTATAGCGGCATTAGTAAATAAGCATTGCTAAATCAATTATCAATGTACAAAATTGTTCAAGGCCAATTTTTATCCTTAAAAATTACTATATTTTCATTAATAGTAACTTCTCGATATTGTCACCAAAATATGATGTTTTTTAATTTATTATTTATATATATATATATATATATATATATATATATATATATATATGTATATGTATATGTATAGCTAATTATAATAAATATTTTTATAATAAAAAAGGAAGGTATTCTATTGAAATAACGTGGAAGCAAACGAAATTTTAATAATGTAATTTTTATATTTTCAATCAATTTAATATATCGACCGAATTCTATCTATTTTGAAAGATGCAGTTTTAAAAAAATTGTTATTCAATATACGAATTAGCTTAAAATTAATTGCTTAAATCATACTCTTATGTATCTTGCATTTGATAAGTGCATCGATCCTGAAATCAATATTTGTTCAAGATTAATTGAAAAATCATATTACCGTAATCACAATCACAGATATTGACGGATGATTACAGTGGTTGAAAATAAATAACCAAAATTAGATTTGATAAAGATGGATATCGTGAATTGAAGGGGGAAAAAGTACAGCAGAAGAAAAACATTTACTTGGTACCTTCGCGTGCCTGTCACTACTTAGACCTGCGCACTGGAGACCTTAGACATCAGTGATGTTCTTTACTTACTTATCTCCGACGATTTCTAATTTATTTTTTTGTATTTGTAGATCTTCTTTGTAATCGTAAAATATAGTCTCAATAGAATGTATATAATGATTCAATCTTAAATGCAGATTTATTTTCATTTTTCTATTTCGAAAAATATGTACTTTGATTGTACGTTACGGAAATATAAAATTAACATATAACAATATAGTCTATATATGCTTTATTTACTATTATTTATGTAAGATTTATTTTTATTCGAGTTGAAGTGGATAATTTTATAATAATCAATTATTGTACTTACCTTTTTCTTCTAATCATTATATTACACTCAATACAATAAATATAAAAATTATATATATATATATTGATTCGTCCTTACGCTTGATGTAAAGTAATATTGGACGATTAACTTTAATTTCCGTTGATACAAATTTTACAACTACAATTATAATTAAAACAAATATATATAAGACTTGAAGTATATTATATAACGGTTTGCGAAAACAAAAATTTCAATTTACATAATATTAAAATTATTTAACATTCGATTATAATGTAATATCTTTGTTATTGCTGAGTAAGGAGAACATTGAACAAATTTACAAGAAATAATTCTTTTGATTATCTTAATAAAATATATTATATATATATATATATATATATATATATATATTTAATTATGGTCTGTCTTATTGCTGCCTTTTTTGCTTATTTAAATGCCTATGATTTATTATTACATACATAATTTAAAGTATACATTAGGAATTATGTATGTGATACTCATAATAAAAGATTTCGTTAGTTTAATTTAATTAGAAATTTAACAGAACACTCGTGAAATATCACCAATAGTAAAATTAATAACAATAGTAACTTATTTCATTTTACAGAGAGCATTTTCCTTACTACAAAAGCAACGATGATCGCTGGAAGAATTCTGTTCGACATAATTTATCTATAAATCCACATTTTCGCAAAGGATCGAAGGCACCACATGGGGCTGGTCATTTATGGGCAATAGCGAGTCAAGATGAATCCAAACCACGACAATTTTTTGATATAACCACAATCAGACAAGCTTTGAAAAACGAAGAAAACATTTCGGCGAAAACTGATTCGTATGTTTATTTGCTTAATTGTCGTAATTATGTTTACATTGATATTATATATAAAACATTTCATTGATAAAAGGTTTTATTAATAGAATCTAAAGAGAATTCGAGTTTAGATAATCTTATATTGATATAATAGATATAAATTTATTTGCGCAATCATTGGACTTAAATAAATGTTTAAAACATAAGGCATTTTAATAAGGAATTGTGATAAACTCGGATATTTTTATTAGCGCTTGATTTATTAGAATGTGAAATATCAAGTTTTTTTTACTATATTAATGTTTGTTTAAATGAAAATTATACACTGCCCGAGTGGAATTATTCCTTAAGGTCTACACGTTAGGAGGTAGCTGCAAAAGCACAAAACTAATGTAGTACAATGAAAGCCATTATTATCAATGAAAATAGAATTTTCGCAAGTATTTTTAACACCGTTCAATGTTTGTTCAACATATCGTAAACATTAATATTATGTACATATAGTTTTCCATATACGTGTAGTTGCTATATTATTATTTGCGAGTTTGGGAACCGAGTGCTAATAAAACAGTCTAATTCGTTCAAAATTTATAATAAAGCATAAGAATCTCGGATTTTATACAATAAATATAAATATTTTATAGAAAACTCTATCTTTATGTGCTAGCATTCGATTTCTGTTTACAAGAGTTTGAATTTTCAATTTTCAATTTTCAATTTATTGTATGTGTGGTAAAATATATATTAAAAAATTGCTGGACCTATGACCTGGATCAATGCCATAAATACAATTGTCAGTGATTGCTCCATTGACATTGAATTCTCGTATCAGTTTATATTCATCAAGAAGTTTGAATATTTTACTATTACTCTGCAATTTTTCGCATTGTTATTCCGACTATTTAACCACTTTATCAAATATATTTTTATCCGAATCAAACAAAGATACTTACAATTTCCATTTCCGTCATAATAGGCCCAACAAATAAATGTTAACGCTAAAGTTTAAATTCATCTAATCATCAATCTACATATAACTATTGCTATTAAGTAAAGTATTAACCATAATGAATATATTGGAATCTAATAAGTTTTTAAAGAATATTTTAAGATTTAAGATTTTAAGAATAAAAGTATAATGATTTGACAAAATTAACTGCCCTCAGAAATCCAAGTAATTAGTTAACAAATACTTCGTATACAAGTTCTTCTGAAATAAGAAATAAGCTTAACAATCTCGTTCAATTTCTATCTGGATAATAATTTTATTAAGAACTAGTTCAAATAATTCCCGTAACAACTAGATTAATCTATAATGTAGCTTCAATTATTATTTAATATTATTAATAAAATATTACATTTCAAAGAGATAATGTAACTGTATAAGTTATTTCATCCGTATGTTTTAACATAATGGATATTTCAATATCTACGCAATCACAAGCAAAACCGCAATAACAATATTATCAATTTATCAACTTAATTTTTCACTATTATTTCTTTATGCATTATATAAGAAATCAGTCTTCTTTTTATATTTGATTTGCATGGCATTTATTTTAAGTAATAATACATTTTCAACAATCTGCTCTATACAATCGTCGATAAATAACTAGAGAATCATACTCGGCGAGTAATAATAATAAAATATTAATCAATTAAGCTTGATATAATGGATAACAATGTTACAAGCATGATTGGCAAGAATGAACTATTTCTCGAAAATATTATCAGCCATAAAATAAAATTATTATATTTATGATAGAGATGGAATGTATAAATAAAGAAATTATTATTTAATTATTTACTTATAATTAAAAATCAGAAATATTAATATTTAATATAAAAATATATATATATTAATATTTAATATATTTAATATTTAATTTAATATTTAAGGAAATTTACATTAATTAGCATAATATAATGACAGTAATTTGTTCTAAAATTTATGTAATCTTTTAAAATAAGTTACAATTTGTATATTCAAACATTTTAATGTAAGATTACAAAATGCTTGTAGGAAATTGATCAAAAAACTTATATAAATTGATAATACTATTTATAAATTATTTCACTATAAAGAATTCATAATATAAATAAATAAATATATATACAGAAATATTTTCACTTGAAAATGTAACGAGATAGTATGTTTCCGATATGTCACCTTATAATGCTTTTAAAACTATATGGATAATAAAGAATTTTGAATAAATGTTAGTGATATTCGTCGAAACAGAAATAATTATAATAGTAAAAATATTAAAATTTTGTAAAACGCTCAAAAGCATCATAGATACAAGAATGTATAATAATGCATTTAAATCTATTAAGTGGAATAAAAAAACAACAAATTAAATAGAAAACGATATTCAATATGCAATTTATGTATGAAATGAAGTAAATATAATTTTATGTTAGAAAAAAAAAACAACAATTTTAATTATTTAATAAACGTTTAAATAATATATTTAATAGAAACGAATAGTTTCTAAAAGTTATTGATATTTTAAAATATTTATATTATTTTATTTTAGTAATATGACTGTTAAAGTAATTATAAAATTTTTATGACTTTTTAAATTCAAAAGAATTGAAAATTTTCATACAAACTGAACGTATATGAATGTCGAGAATGTTGTTCTATAAACGAGTATTGAAAAGGAATATTTATCCAGTGTTGTATGTCTTTGTTCAAGTTATATCAACCTTTAATGACTAAATTACTTTTGCGTTTTATATCATAATAGTGTAAAAACTGAAAATGAGTAATTTAAATTAGTCGTCACTCATAACAGAGAAATAAAATAATTTTCAAAACTTAATTCTAGGGAAACGATGTATGTAATAACTAATACTCATAATATAAATATAATTTTTCAGTTAAAAGCAATGCGTTATTATTGAAAATCAGAGAATTTTTAATAAAATAATATACGTACAGCAAACTGAATTTTTATAAGATTCGTATAGTACAACGTGCATGTAAATTTACCTGAACCACTTACAAACTAGTTAAAAGTGAATGATGATACAATGTTGTATGTAAAAGAAATTAATTACTAAATTGCCTTGATAATTAACGTATGCATTTTGAAACGAACTTTCAATCGTAGTATTATTACGTTCTGAGTAAAAATAAATTGTTAACAGGCGATTAGTTACGATGGACGAAGTTGCAGCAGCTACAGCCAGTATAACTGAAAACGTCGATGAAGATGATAATGTCGTGGATTCCATAACGTTGGAGCATTGTGCTGAACAAATTCTGAGTGGTATTAAGAGAGAAGTTGAAGTGCAATATCTTGTACCGATGATGGTGTCGAGTAACGGAGAAATAATTAATAATCAACAGTGCCACCAAAATGAGCAGTCAGATCAACATTGTCCTGTGAAAGAAACAGGTATATATTTTCATTCGTCTCTTTCTTTCTTTTTTTTTTTTTTTTTTTTTTTTTTTTTTTTTTTATAAAATTATCGTTAATACAAGCACATTAATGATTTATTAATTTGATTAAAAACATGGATGGATTTAATAAACAATCGAATTCAATATATCCAGCAATTTAAGTTATTATTTCAATCAAATTTCAATTAATTTTCAACGAATACGTTAATTAAACTATCGAAATAAATTCACGTTTTTATTCGTCCACTCTATTCACAATTTTACTATAATAATAAAAATAATCGTAATTACTTGTATATCTTATAGTTTTGAACTTTGTCATTTGACTCATAATCAATGATTAAATAAAGAAATGAAAATTACGTAAAACGATTATGTCAGCCCCACGCACTTAACATTGATTATTTATTTCTGTTGAATTATATAAATATTGCATTTATATGTAAAGTAAATTTAATCTATAACTATTTTTACTGCTTTATTAGAAATATTATAAATAGAACGATGAAGAAAAAAAAAAAAAAGAAAAAAGAAAAAAGAAAAAAGAAAAATGAAAAAAGAAAATAAAAAAAAGAAAAAATGCGTATAATATCAAAAGAGCCATAGCTTTCGTTAACTAATAAATGCCAATGATAATAAAATAGCAACATAAAATAAACTTTTCAACGTTTCGCAGATTTTTTAAATCCCGTATCCAAAGAAGTTGTAGCCGAGGAATGCGGCCTGATCAGCGAAGGCTATTTAGTAACAGATTTGAATCCCTCTTCTTTGAATCTAAATGTGGCCGAGTCGGAAATTGTCACAGCTGATAATCTCTTTGGCGAGGAGTTAAGCTTCCAGTTTTATGAGTTTTCATCGCCCTCGCAGCTGCAGTCCGCCTGACACTCGAATCGACCGTCCAATACTAAAAGCAAACTCCATGTAATTTTTATTGACGAATCAAAGTTAGAAGATCCACGAAATCTGGAAGACAACATTGTAAACAAAGGTCAATTATCGGAATACTCATTTCCAGATCACCGACGCACCTTAGGTTTCGAGTCAGTGATCGTCAATTATGAAGATTAATAAGCTCAGTCATAATAATGGAAACAGACAATTATGAGGAAAAAACGCATAAAATGATAACGCATATCTCTGCTTTTATGCTCTTTTTCAGTTTTCACGTGACAAAAGGAAATCAATAAACAAAATACAGTGCCTAAGTTGTGCAAACAAATATGCGTAATTTATTACCAATGCAACTAAAATATCACTTTTTTCTTAGTCCTTATAAACTCATGTATAATCCTTTTTTATTAGCTAAGAGAATATTAAATATAATATTTACAATTTCATTAATGTTATAAAAATTTACTTTTTTATTACAAATTTTGTTACTGTATTGGTACGTAAATTTGAAATGTTTGAATTCTAAATCATTAAAAATAAGAAATTATAAAATTATGATTAATTTGCAACTTTTTTTTCTTTTTTTTTTTCTATAAAATGAATAATTTCTTTTTTTTCGGAGTGCTTTACATCGATAACGAATTGAAAAAGAAATGAAAGAACATTGTTGAAAACGCTAAATAATATTTTGACTATTTCATAAGTTTTTGAAACTTTTATTTTTATTAATTATTATATAGAAATCTTTACTTTTCCGTTTAATTGCAACAATCAAATTATATTTCAAATAAATAAATTAATAAGTATCTTTAAATTAAAGTATCCTGCAAATAGTTTTTACAATCAAGTTTATGGACATAATTCATTATCATTAAAAATTAGGAATACAAAATTAAAATTGTTAAAAATAGATAAAGATAATTTAAAATGGAAATTCAATCAAAATAGATGCAACATAGTTCGTTAATGATAATTTGAATGTAATATATTTCGATATTTTAACAACTTTATATGTACATATGACGATAAGCATATACGTATAATGCTTAAACATATTTATATTTTAGAACTACTTTTTATTTTAAATAATTATGAATCAAATTTGATCATTTGATTTTATGTTTATTTATCAGCTTTTTCTTCTTCAATTTCTTTCTCGTGTTGTTTCTGAATAAACTCCATTATTTTTTTAGTTTTTTGCTCTTTATTCTGTTGCTTTTTCTTCTTTTTATCAGCTATTGCTTGTTCTAGCAATAATTCTTTAACTCTTGCATCACGTTGATTGATATTGTAACCATACTTTTCTTTAATTTCTTCTAATGATTTTTGTTTCTTAGCTCTTGCTTCATATTTCGCAATGGTTTTCTTTTTAATTTTTTCCTTCAAGGCAAGTTTCCATTCGTCAAATTTCTCTATTACCTTACTAATCTCTTGTTCTCTAAAATAAATTTACATTTTTGTCAGATTATAAATAAAGTTTGATAAAACTAACTAAATTAATTAAATAGTAAAATGAAAATTTGATAAATGTGCGTTAATTTTCGTTTAATAATCAATATTATGGATATTGAAATTAATTTTTTTTTAATTTTCACGTAAATTGCAAACTATTTATGAGTATAATTGTAAAACCTATTCGATATAAAAATTATAAATTTTTTAATTGAATAACAACAATGTCAAACTTGTTTATAAATTACATCTTCTAACGGCTACACATGTAATTGCTGAACTATATCAAATACAGTTTCAGAGAACTGCAATTATAAAAAGATTTTATTTGCACATTTATGGATAATATTGTTTGATCGATGTTTAAAACATAAAATGTCCAAGTTTAAAATCATCGCTGCTCACAGCCAGACAAAATAGTTAAGAATTAATCAATTAAGCACATATGTTACCTTTTAATTATTTTCTGAGCGTCTGCCTCTTTTTTTTCTTTAATTTCTTTTAATGCTTCGTGTATCGAATGTGGGTATAAAAGGGATTCCTTTTCTTTAACATCTTCTATCTCCTCTATCGTTGGCCAAGCTATAGCAGGAGAAACATTTGCGGCTTCTATACCATATCGTCCTAACATTCTTCTTCGATACCACACACTATCGTGATACCATTCCACACTTTGATCGTAGGGTTTTTTATTATTTAAAATATTCTCGTGTTTACGATTTAGTCGTGACTTATTTCTCATTATTCTAATTTCATCTTCATTGTATTTTGGTTCAATCACAAAAGCTGGTTTATCTTCCGCTTGTAGTTCATCGAGAATTACATGTTTTTTAGTAGTTGAATAGGAGCATTTTGATATATTCTTTAATTTAACTAGATTAAAAATTGTTCTAATCACAAATGAATTCATGTCCACCATAGAGAATCCTATAAATTATAAAAATAATTATCATTAAATATCAATATTGACTTTTCTTCTGTTTTTATAAGCATAATAAGCTAAGGTTATAATAATCTTGTTCGAAGCTAAACAATATCCAAATATTTTATTAAATCAAGATTTAATAAGGATATTACAAGGATTAATTACAAGCTTTAATAGCATTAAAGCAATTCACGATATTTGAAAAGATGAAAATTAATAATTACAGAACTTATTTGCGTTAATCTACTTTCTTAGAAAAACATATAAACCTACATTATTTCAATAAATTGTTTCTCTATTATAATATTTCGAATGAAAAGAATTTCTCAATCCTATTTATTAAAAATTTGTTTACCTATTGAACTAAACATTTTGTTTTTAAAACAAACAATAATACATTACATCATGATTTTACAGTTATAATTTTTCCATTAACGATGGCATATGTGAAATATTACAAGAAAAGGACATTAGGACATTTTGAATAAAAGTTTTGTTCAGTTTGGGGAAAAAAACAAATCTTCGTTAAATGAAACTTGCTTTAACTTATTCAATATTAAAAAATTGTTTATACACTCATTTTCTGTTAGTACATCATAATTGTGTACGTTTTATATTTCAGTTTAGGCGTATACGTTTTGAAAATAATTAAACAGATATCCACAATTTATTGCATTAATAAGATTGAAATAAAATTAAGCAAACTCTAGCAGGAAACGTCGCTTATACTTTCGTAATTAAGTTGAAACTTGAACATTTATCGATTAGTTAATCTATTTTTATTCACTTTTATTTATTTACAAACTTATCGATTAACATTTAATAACATTTGCAAATCGCCGATACAATGCTAAAAATTCTTGGATTTTTGTACAAAATGATTTTTTCAAAATATACATAGATATTATTTACCAAAATCATAAGATAAATAGCTTCATTCCACGTGCGAACGAAGCGACTTCCAACTAGAATTCACACACACTGAAGTTGTCCCTCATTTTCTCATTTCATGTCCAATCCATTGTGATTCATCATAGGCGCAATAGCCGTTGTACTGCCATTGGTTGCTGTTTACGCGCATTATTAAATTAAACGTACAGGAAGGACAATGTGAAAGTGATTAAACGCTTTTCGTATATTTATGCATAAGGGAGCATCGAGCAGTCTATTAGAATTTATTGATTGAAAGAAAATGAAAATTATACGGCGTCAGGGGCAACCCCCTTACCACTGTCTTTTATTCTTATTCTTTATTTTTTTTTAATCTCAACTTGTTTAACAATAAAATATAAACTGCGATTGAAAATTCCCATTAATATGATAAAGTACAGGAATTTTTAATAGAATTTCTTTTACGAATGATCATATGAAAATACTATTGATTCAAAGCTTTCGACTCTTTGATAAATTTCTACCGAGGCTCCTGGGGATTTGTTTAGTTTAATTTCTGGTTGAGAGATAAATTAAATTCATAAGCTTGTCAATATTAATTTTTAATATCAGCGATAAAATTGACTGTTGAGAAGTTGCGTTCACGTAATCGATAATTGATAATTTGTTACTTTTATTCTCTCTCTCTCTCTCTCTCTCTCTCCCTACCTCTCCTGTTCTACTTATATTCATATGTCGTCATCGTGAACTTAATTGTCAACTTATTAATTTTGATATTCACGAAGAGTACTACTAATGTTTAAAAAAAAAAAAAAAAAAAAAAAAGTAGAGTTTATGTAATATCTTTCCAAATGTCTCTCAAATTCATTCATAACGATCCGTTCGTACACAAGAATTTAAATATTAACATCTCTAATAAGTAAAATAACTTTAAAGAAATAAAAATTATAAAGAAAATGAGCTTTAGACTTATAAGGCAATTGTTACGCGTTATTAGTCGTAAATTGCTGTATAGCGTTGATGAAAAGTTATGATGACCAACAAAGTTATGATTATTTTAATGATTAACAATTTTTATTTAAATGATTTATAAAATAAATTTGTAAGATTATTGAGCAGCCTAATTACGATTAGAACATATTTTATTATTTGCGTTCGAACCCTCTCCCCTAAATAGTATATATATGATCTTAACAATTACAATGATATATTATAGAAATTGGATATTTGGTTGTATATAATATTATGTGACACATACACAAACATATATCATTAAACTTGTCTGACTTCTAATACGCGAATATAATAAATGTATATTGAATAAACATAAAAAATTTGTCTAAAAGATAAATTGAAGGATTAATTTAATTTCGATAAAAACATTGTATAAATAAATATGTACGTGTGTAAATAGTAAATAATTTAAAGCGTGATGTAAATATATCTTTAAAACAGTTTATTTAATTAAATAATTTTTTTTTAACTGACTGCTAGTATTTTAAACATTATTGTACACTTTTAAGGTCTTTCGGCAATTAGTTGTATTAAAATTTTGATTATTCCTTATATAAGTCGATCATCATTACTAATTTATTGTATGTAATTATGTGCTTATTACCTAATTATTTGTATTATTCTTCTAGTTAAATTTAATAAATTATTATTAATAATATTATTAATAATTAATTTGGCTTAGAATGCTAAATGTAAAAGTTAATAGGCTTGTCTATTACATAAAGTGGTAAAAGTGAATTTGAAGAATTGTCTTTGCCTTAAATAATGATCGAACAATATTAATAATTTATGAAACTAGCTAAAGTTTAAATAGAATTGTAATTCTTTCAATATTATAAACTGTGGGAAAACGTAGTTAATAACTGAAAAATTATTTACACTTAATTCTTTCAGAATTTTAGTATTAAAGAAGGATATTTATTGTTAAAGGTCAATTTGGAAGCTCATCGAGAAGGACGTTCAATAATAATATTTTAGAAATGCATGTAATTAAAAAATGCAAGCAATAGTTATGGTACTGGAATGGAAAAAAAATGAATATTTTGTAAAGGGTGAAGCAATGAGAGTACATAAGTTATTTAGGTATTTAGGCCAGAGGGAAATATCGGGGATTTTAAAATCAGATTTAGATTGACCGAGGCATCATATAGTCCAGTTTCATAAAGTTACTCGAGTCTCGATAGAAAAATCATTATTTAATAAAACATAATTGAAAATTCGTTGGACGTTATTTAAAAATTTAGAATCGTTACGCAGGCAAAATGCTTTTTAAATCATTAAACTTGAGCGTCTTTGCTAAACTCATTTAAACGATGTAAGACTGCGAGATAAAGCCTTTGGAAACGAAATGAAAGCGTAAAAATATCGACATTTACGTAATGAATAAAGACTTTATTATTACAATATAAATTTATTTGCTTCAAGTGCTTGAATATTGAATACACAGAGAGAGAGAGAGAGAGAGAGAGAGTACGGTTGAGCAAAAAGTATATCAAAAACGTAAATTATCGCACGTTAAAAGGATAAATTATGCTGAGAAGCCCGAGTCATTAAAAATAATGTCGCTTTCATTTTTTGGGGCAAATAGGACATACTAGTCCTTGACTATATACTACCAACTTTGCGCGTGACGATATCAGTCAATTAATCGATTGTAAATTAATATTGAAAAATATTAAAATATACGCTATATTTCGTTTGTTGGGGTTTTTTTTTTTTTTTTTTTTTTTTTTTTTACTTTATAATGGTATATTATACAATTTATGATAGCAATATTAACAATTATTTTTTAAAGCAAATTAATTTTTCCTAAGTTGTATGTTCAGCGTTGCAAATAAGACAGAACATTACCTTTATCATAATTGAAAATACAGATTATTATATTTATTTTAAATACTTATATGAGGATGCGCGCGATACATATGTATGAGTAAATTTTAATATCAATTAAAAAATATTTTAAAACCTTTTCAATCATTATAATCATCATTATATTACTTATCATTCTTCATAAATACATAAATACTATTTTCCGAGAGATGTATTGTTGAAAAATGGATTTTATATGCTATTAAAATTAATATACCTAACAAACGCACAAAATTGTCTTTTAATACATTCCTAGATAATAGAAAAATTTTATAAGAAATTTTATTTATATAAAATTATAATTTATATTACAACTACATTATTATCATTGAATGAGAAATCGTCAGCATGTAATTAAATTTTCAGATAGAAACATTTTTTTTTTTTTTTTTTTTTTTTTTTTTTTTTTTTGTTAAATGAATTATGAATAATGAAATGAATCGTAAAACAATGAAAATATTTATAAATTATTAAATTTATATTGTCGAATTATTTGAATAACTTTATATACAATGCCTTATCTTTGCTAATAATAGTAACATTTTTAAATACTATCTTGATTTGCTTTGATAAAAAAAAAAAAAAAAAAAAAAAAAAAAAAAAAAATTGAATATCCAATATTTCGCAGATACACGTAAATTAATAGCAATATGTGATGTACCAATTAAAAAGTATGAAAGAAAATGGGAAACAGGATTTTGTTTTTATTTATTTTAATATTTTGCCTTCATTACACTTTCTAATTATACAATAATTGTCGAGCACGCGCATAATTCTATTTCGATAGTACAAAACTTTTCATTAATTAATTCGTTCCTTACAATTATTTCCCTCTAAATGTTCTTATAAATATAAATTGCCGATTTTAAATGACTGATAATTAAAATGCCTTTCAAACAAGCAATAGTCACTTTATTCTTACGAATTTTGCGATGTTAAAATAAATTGTATCTTTGAGAAATATAAAATTTATAATTAAGGAAAGTTATGTTTGAATATGATAAGCTAACTAACTTACCTCGGCTGACAGATCAGTATATACAATATTTTGTTAATTATGCTCCTATTGCTGTCTCCTTTTTTCATAGTTAAAATTGGCGCGTACGTGCTAATAAAACCGTACAGATCAGAATAGTAAAAACTTACAGTATCATTGACTGAGAATACTCTTAGTGCTAAATATTATATAGTAGAGAGACACAGAGAGAGACAGAGAGAGAGAGAGAGAGAGAGAGACAGAGAGAGAGCAAGCGAGCGCGTGGGAGGGAGGTAATATTTAGATAAAAATAGAGATAAAGAGTGAGAGGAGATTGATAACCATTGGTAAGGCAGTGATAGAGGGTAAAGGTGATAAGAGAAAAAAGGAAGAGATAGGGACAGGGCAGAAAGGCAGAAAGGGAGAGAGAGAGAGAGAGAGAGAGAGAGAGAGAGAGAGAGAGAAAGAGGGAGAGTATCAAAATCGAGAGAGTGCAAAAAGCACCCTACAGTACAGTAGAGCAGTCAACAGAAATTGACGGTTCGGTGTTGAGGTGCATGGACATACATCTAAATATCAGTATGTGTACAAAATGCAAATGGACTAGGAGAGAGAAATCTTTTTAATAAATTCATAGCGTTAATGAATACATTTTCTATGTATACTTTTAAAAGTAAAAGTAACCAAGACAATATGAAAATCAATTCACGGAGTATCAGCTTTTCAATAACAATATTCATATTACTTACATCTCTTGTCTTCATAGTGCAATTAATGTCTTTAGTCAATGCTGCGGAAACTTTAGGGAATCCGTATCACATTTTAGGTATTTCAAGATACGCGACATTAAAGGAAATACGTAAAGCTTATAAACAATTAGTTAAAGAATGGTAAGTTTTAAGGTAATATTAAGATAACTTGAAATAATAGGAAAAATTGAAATGTTTTTACAGGCATCCTGACAAAAATGATAATCCAGCAGCCGAAGCTAAATTCGTAGAAATAACAAAAGCTTACGAGGTATATTAAAATCTTTAAACATATAATTAATTGCCTTAGTAAGATTAATGTCTATGCGTCTGTATGATTATTTCTACGTCTAGCTATTGTCTGACCCTGGAAGAAGAAATAAATTTGATAACCATGGAATAACCGAGGAAAGTTTACCAAATCAAAGAAGGGAAAGTAATAATTTTAATGTACCAGATCCATTTGAAGGTTTTTTTTCTGGAAACTTTCAATTTCATTATCAGAGCAGAGATATTTCTCTATTTCATATGATGAGTATTAGTCACAGGTAATTTAAGAATTTAAATTTTATATATTACTTTGTTTCTTAAAAATTCACTTTTTCATGAATTTCAATAATACTTTTCATTTATTCCCTATCATTTAAGTATCTTCTAATGACTACTTTACAATTCCCTTATTTCCTTCGGTTATTTATTTTGTATAATATATTTTTAGAATTAAATAAATAGACTTTCTCCTTCTTAGAGTTTGTTTTTAATACTTGTTTCACCCATAGTCTTTAGTATTAATAATTATATATTTAAATATACATTGTCAATTTATTTAAAGAACAAAATTGATACTTTTTGCAGAGCTTATGAAAATACTATTTTACCAAAGAGTTTTCGGACACCCCATTTAATACTTCTCTATTCAGATTGGTGTTTCGCTTGTTTACAAGTGGAGCCTACATGGCGACGATTAATCGACGAACTCGAACCATTGGGCATTAATCTAGTTACCGTTCACGCAGAAAGAGAATTAATTTTATCGAGAAAGTTGAATGTTCATTCCTTACCTTGTCTTGCTATTACTATCGATGGACGAACTAGTATATATAAAGAATCCTTATTCAGTGTTCAGAAAATAATTGGTAAGTATAATTACGATTTTTAAAATCTGTATATTGTTTGAAGTATTGGGAAAGATAATAAAGCAAGCTTAAAGCGAATGTTCAAATTAATCAGATATTTATACTTAAGTACAAGCTTCATTAGCGAAGTATATGCATTGTAATATTTTTATAATGTTCTTAATATTTTAGATTTTCTCAGAAGCAAGTTCCCATACAGACTATTTTATAATATCAATAACAAAAATGTAGATAGTTTTCTATCCGGGTGGATTGATAATAAGGTTAGATCACTAATATTTGAAAATAGAGACACACCAAGGCTACGATATTTAATTATTGCCTTACACCATAGAGATCATGTCGTTTTTGGCTTTGTTCAGGTATTAACGGCATACATATTAATAATTAAGGACAGTGGTTTAACTTTTGAATACAAATTTTATATATACATTTCATGCTCTATGATCGAATTTACTCATTTTATTTTTTAATTTAGACTGGCATTCGAGAAACAGAGGCTATCACTACAAAATATAAAATTTCTGAAGATTTAGATACTCTTTTACTCTTTAATGAGAATGCGGAGAAGCCTATGGCCTCTGTTAGCACGCACGATATTCCAAGTGACATGATGCATAATATGATAAAAAATAATAAATTTCTAATATTACCGAGACTTTCGAATCAAGCCGTATTAGATTCTGTTTGTCCACAAGAATGGCAAAGGCCACAGAAACGATTATGCGCAGTTCTAGTGTCACAAAATAGTCCTGAACATGACTTAGCAAGAAATAAATTTCGACAAGCTGCACTAGCAGCATCGTACAAGTAAATTAATATGATTATAAAAAATCATCTTATTTAAATTATAAATTTTAATGATTGTTTTTTCTTTCGCTAGCTTTGATCGAGTAAAATATGCATATGTATTTAAAGAAACCCAACCGCAATTCATATCAGCTCTTTCCAGTAGCGAAGGCAGTCCACCAGATCCAATGCATCATATTGTAATTATTTGGAGAAGAGATTCTAGTCACATAAAGTATGAATGGTTTTCCGTTGATTGGACCGAAACAACAACAGATGAAAATCAATGGAACGAAACTCGTTTAAATTTAGAACAAACAATACAAAAACTTTTACGAGCTTCTGAAGCTTTACCGTATGCTGCTGAAGTTCAAGAACTAACGGATGAGCATGCTTTGGTAAAATTATATAAATTAAAGCTACCATTACTGTATACAGCTAAGATTACAAGTGAATTATGAAGGAAACGTAAAATTTATGTCTAAAATCTATCAGAAATTTTACTTAATTTTAAAAAATTCTTCGATAACTTAAGTTTTATATATTAAATTGTATCGAAACTTTATCTTCCATAGTAAAATTTTTTAATTATTCAGCTCTTTCTAAATCAATAAAATAATTAATATAAAACTTTCAGGGTATGGTTGATAAATTAATTAGTAAGGCAATGCTAGCAGTCGATTATCTGTCGGATAACCTCAAGAAAGAACAGATTCTTCCTTTACTCTCTGCTCTTGCAACGTTATTATTAATTGGCGCTGTTGGTTATGGAATGTTATATTTAGTGTATGTATAATTAAAGTATTTTAATATTTAAACATTCATAAATAATCCTTATTTTATTATCTGTATTGATAGAAAATTGGAAGAAGCTAATATACAAGCGAAATATGGTCAATTTAAAGAGAATTCAAAGGCTGTTTCTACACAACCCCAGTTAAAACTTCATGAAATGCGAGCTGAAACATATAATGGACTTGTGCGACTACTCAAACCAGGATGTAGAACTATTGTTCTTTTAGTAGATGCTCAAAGTAAATTAAAACTATTACCATCTTTTCATAGAGCAGTTTGGCCTTATAGGTAAAAAAAAAAAAAAAATAAATAAAACAAACAAAAAACAAAATCCAAAATAAATATATTTTATTACGTAAATTAAACTTTATAAGACTTTTAAACGAGTTTTTTTTCTATAGGAAAAACAAAACTTTATTATTCAGCCATTTGTCATTGGAGCGAGGACTTGAATGGTATAAAAGAATTTTAATCCTGAGTTTACCAGAACCTAGAGAATTGAATATCAACGCTAAAAATTGTGTGGGAACCGTTTTATCGTTAAATGGACATCGTAAATACTTTAGCATGTATCATGCTAAACATCCAGAATGTAGAAAAGGAAAGGGATCTACTAAAGTATGTATTGATAATAATTATAAATTTTATAGATGCATATATTTTTACATGTTGATTCAATTTATCTTCAATTATGTTTTTACACAATATTAGCGTATAGAAAAAATTACTAAGCAATTAGCTCGACCTCAAGATGCAGAAGCTGGTGCATTTATTGGATTTGACAGCTCTACTGATTCGGATGTTTCACAAAACGAAGTAAGCTCAAATAATGAAAATTATAGAGCAAATAAATGTATTATAAAAATTTTAATCTCTGATTATTGATGAGATAAATTTTTTTTCAATTTTTATTAGAGTAATGTACACACACACACACACACACACACACACACACACACACACACATATATATATATATATATCCATCTATTTTGTATAGATATAATTGTTTGCAAAATTATATTTGCAGTTACAAGATGATTTTTTATACCAAGATAAACTATTGGATGGTCTACCTATGTGGTTGGACAGGTTATTCGAAGGTTCAACGCAGCGTTATTATATTAACTACTGGCCAGACTTCACTGCTAAATAAAATATGAATCATAAGATGCAGCTCAAATTACATGGAAAAGATTTAAATAGAAAATGGGAGAGTGAAAGAAAAAAGATTGAGCAAGTAACATTAATGTTAGTTATGAAATACCTCTAAAACATTTTGTTTCATTTAATGTTATTGTTTATATTAAATTATTTATTACATTGTAATTTTTATTTATAGCCATTTCTGTAAAAAAAAGTCAGTCAAAGTTAATTATTATTATTTTATGATAATCTATGTTTAATGAAGAAAATCGGAATCAAAATATAATAATAATAAGTTTAAACGTTCATCTTGTGCTTTTATATTTTAAGCATAATAAAAAATTTTATTTATAAATTATTATCAAAAGTTGTAACGGACGTAAGTAATAAAAAATATTGAAAATGATAACGCATTAAAAAATGTTGACAAGTGCGTAATTTTATAAAGCCAAATTATATGAAAAATAGATATACTTATAATAAATAAGTAAGCTTTCTTTGGAAATTGCGATTAAAATTTTATAAAATATTTATTCATCACCTATAACTCATCATTTAGTACTATAACGATTATAATATATTAATCTTTAATATTACGCCTCGGTCTTTGCTCTAATGGTAATTTTCTTTATTAAAAGACGATAAAAACAATTACTACTGCTACTACCGCTACCACTATCATTACCATTACACCTACCACTATCGCCATTACTATTATAATAATTTTATTTACTAAATTAATTTTTACATTACTGTTGATAAAAAAAAATTAATTTTTGCGAATTTTTGTTATTTAATTACGATAACAGTGTTAGTTGGATATACGGGGAACACGAATGCAGCCATTATTCGATCTATAACTAATTGAGAAGTTAACTTATTCCCAAAGCTATTAAACTTGTGGGTGGAAATTGTAATACGTACGCTCTATTCGTCAAGGCCAACCCATTGATTAACCGCGGCCTTACCTCAGTTGGCCTCTCTTCCTTATATCGTATCAATTCGATTATAATTCCGACTTTACCGCTGAACTTATAGGTCCGCGAAAATAATTATTTTCATCGCAAAGATGTGAATCCTTTTGATTTTTTGTTTAACTATGTAAAATTATAACATTCTTTCTATTATTGATGAAATCATTTTATGACGAGCGTTATTACATTAAAAATATGAGTGAGAAAAAATATAATAAAAAGCGAAAAACAGAGTAAGAAATTGTTATGTATGTAGGTATGTATATAGTATGTTAAAATAGGAATTTGCCAAGAATAAGCCTTAAATTTAAATTCAAATTTATAATTATAAAATAATTACTATAATGCTTCCTATTTAAAAAAAAATAATAATAAAAATAATATAATTCTTGCGTTTTAACAAATATTTACATTTAACAAATAGTTTGTTGTTATCTTATTAAGTATATTAATAATCTCCTAATAATCTCTCGTTCGACACTCATAATCGCTTTCTTTTATTTCTTCATTTGCAATTCTATATTAAATATAACTGACTGCCTTCGTAACAATTGACTATTGTTATTTATTTGTCATAGAGCAATGGATTTTTGTAATGGTCGATGGAATCGCTTCGACAACTTACATTACATTCACTTTTCCGCCATCGCACTTCTATTTTCACTCTCTTGGACAGCGAATTCTCAACTCCTAATGACCAAAGAATTACTTAAAGAATTAGCCCTTCGTGATCATTTGCATGACCAATACCGTTCATGTATAAGGCATAGCTTCATTAATATTTTCACCATTGCTACTTCCCTTCCATTAACAAAGTCTGTATTGCGAGTGGCATGTTCTCTGGTTGCCTGTACTAAACTAACAATAGTTTCGTCTATTTGTTTGTCCACCGTTAATAATCGATCGTTATACATTATTAATAATATAATTTTACGTGTCAATTATGATATGTTTTATTCCAAAAATTAAACATAAAAGGCGATTTATTATTATTCTCCATATTAGCAATAATTATAGCTCTATCGTTTAATTAGGATTATTTTATGTAAATTACGCGTTTTAATGTCTTTTACATTTTTATAACATACATATATACCTACATACGTTATAAAATATACAAATTAAAGAAGAAACTACTTGTTCAATTTCAAGTTGATGTAAAGTATGTTACTGCCGTATTTTTTAAAGAAACATGAAATTTTTAAATTTAACGTAGTAATAAGTAATATAATTGTTTTTATGTACTTTATAACAAAAAAAAAAAAAAAAAAAACAAACAAACAAAACCCCGTGTATATAAATATCAATATAAGTATTGGTAAATAAAAAATCTACATTGATATACGTTATATACTAAATATTGAGAACTGTATGTAAACATTGGTTTTTTTTATGTTAAAATTTGTAAAAGGAGAATAATATTAGTTAAAAACATCAAAATTTGTTAATAATTTTATTTACGACCGTTACATTCAGCGTGCGTGCGTGCGTGCGCGCGTGTGTAAAAATAGAGAGAGAGAGAGAGAGAGAGAGAGAGGGATACAGTATTAACATTTATAAAATAATTTATTTATTACATCATCATTTTATCAAATCTATTTTGCAACTTTTTTCTAGTCAAGAAAAGCTCATATTACATTTTATCTATTATTTTAACACACAAATGAATAAAGTATATATAAAATAATATATATTATAATCAACATTTAACTTCTTATTAAATTTGAAATCAACTTATTTTATTCTTATATAATTGAAAAAATATACCTAATGTAAAAATTCTTTTTTAATTTAAAATTCATATCGTATTGCAATGATATAAATAACAAATATAAAAGATTATGATGCGAATTGTATTTCCATTTAGAGTGGTAAAATCAATTTTTACAAAATTTAATTTATACTATTCATTTTGATGTGAATTTTATCATGAATTTTATCATAATTGATAACATTTACGATAATTTCCGAGTTAAATTATAAGCGGCTAATCGTTCAGTGAACATGTTATAGCGTAGATTCAATAATTAAATGCATATTTTACAAAATAATGTAATTAAATTTTATAGAAATTTTTGTTGGCATTAATAAATATTGAAACACTGTAAAGTGCACTAAATAGATTAAGCGTTTGAATATTTATCTACATACTATTCTATTACCATATTACCTTAGAAAGCCGAAGCATTAAAATATATAGAATTACATTATTACCAATTCTAATTATACGTCAATAATGATCGGATTAAATTTGAAAATCTTTTTACTACATGCTCAAATATTAATATTAATAACTGTAATGTTGAAATTGTTGAAAAAAAATTGAAATACGAACTTTATATTAAGTTGATTAATAAATAGCGTGAGTTAACTATTAATAGTATTTATATTTTCAATATAATTGTTAATGTGACTTCGAGAACGTACAGGCTATTACTATTTGTTTATGTAAATATAAGCGATTTCCGTAGATAATATTTCTCATTGCAAAGCAGTCTTATTTATTGAAAAGTAGATAATTTGAATTTAGAAAATAAATAATAGTGAGCCATTTATTAGTATTAATTATTTTACCTCCCTCATTAATTATAATGTCACGCACATCAATCGAAACAATTTATCATATTTTGATTATTTAAAAGCATTAGTATTAATTAAATTTTTAATTATACGAAACTACAATGTAAATGATAATAATTTTTAATTTTTACAACAATTTCGTTATTATAATCGTTTATAACAATGAGAACGACTATCATAGATATAGTTGTCGTTATTGAAAAATAAGTGTCAACTGAATACCATTTGTCAATATTTCAATATTAATTTAACGTTTAATAATGACAGGTGTATTAGTTGACTGATTTTGAGACCTAATGAACGATTTATTAATAAATTGATATATTTGTATATAAAATTCTCGATTTAAAACTAAAAAAAATATTGTCCGTTAGCTTTTTATTCGTAGAATAATACTATTGAAATTATGACGTTCTAATAGTTGTAAATAAATTATTATCAATTATATCTAATAATTAAAATTATATCTTTAAGTTTTTAAGGAAAATAAAGTTTATCTTTTTATATACAATTTAAATACGATAATTCGATAGAATAATACAACATTCATATAATTTATAAAAAATTTTGCCGACATAATTGTTTTTTTTTTTTTTTTTTTTTTTTTTATATGCCAAATATAATTAGTGAAAGATAAGTATAATAAAAAGCAAGTAGTACATTAAAAGTCCATTCGCCAGTTTATAGAATCATTGGTATGGTTGTTGGTTACCATGGACAAATCGATCGGCGCCTTTCAGGCATCGCGGGGTGTCTCTGAAAGTTCAGTTGTCGGTATAAAACGATTATCAACATATAATCTCATGGACGATTAATTATTATAAATTATTTCTAATACATTAATGACATTAATATTCTAGTTATTGGCAATTGATAGTAAATATGTCGATTCTACTAACACGAGTGGATTATGTGAATGTAGGCGTTACATCGCGTGGTACCACCTGTGTTTTTGCATCAGAAACAAAACAATCGCAGAAATTTGCTGTTGCTGATCATGATGGAGTTTTACATATTTTTTGTAATTATTAGCATGATATTTTCTTTTATTTGCATTAGATGCTGAAGGCTTTATAAGTGCCAATGTACTGCGTCATCTTTTAAGCAATTAATTTTATTATGCATAGTATGATGTAAATTTTCGCGAATAACTATTATGAACAATTTAAAAAATAATTATTATATATTTCAGAAATTTGTTTTGAAAACTTTCTTTCTTTTTTTTTATTATTTTTTTTTTTTTTTTTAGAAACAATCTTCATTTCGATGTATTATAAAAAATTATTTGGCTTTTAAGATTTTGTATATTGCATTAGAATAGTATTTCATAGCATTTAATTTCTAAATATTTTAACAAGTAATAAGGTTTCATAATGAAATATATAAGATCATTTTATCTAAAAGTATTTCTAAGTACATTTCTAAGTAAAGATAAATACATATTTTCATAAATATTTAATGTTCCATAGTAATGTAATGTACAATGTACTAATATACGATTCAAACTGATAGAATTGATAAATAAAATTTAAACAAAAAAATGGTTTCTAATGTTATTATTTTTAATTGTTTAAAAAAAGAAAATCAAATAACGTTAATATTAAGTTTGAGTGGAATTACATAGTTTTATATGACAATTATATTAAGAAATATCTAATATATTTTAGTTGAAAACTTGTAAAATTGATAAATTTCTCGAATTCATTCTTATTTTTTATTTTTTTTTTTTTTTATCAAAAACTAGTTGTATTAATATAAGTTTACATATCGTTATTTATACTAATATTTGACTAAAAAATGTTTCATGTCAAATTTTTTTTTTTGTTTTTTTTTTTGTTTTTTTTTTTGGCGCTCAGAAGAAATATTTTACTTAAAATGAACCATTCCCATCTGTCAATCGAATATCGCAGATATTTTAAATATTTTCAAGCGTGTTAATAATATCGTTGAATGACAAAGTAAGATCTTCATCTTTTTTTTTTTTTTTTTTTTTTAATTTAATATTCATATAATAATTTATTAATCAAATTAGAGTACTGTCAGCTTCGAATGAAATTTACTAATGACAATATTAACTAATTTCTTATATTATTTATATTATAAATATTTTAAATAATGTATTATCCACCTTTATTATTTGCATATTTATTTTAGGTTTTAAAAAAGGCGAACTTCAAGTTTTATTTAAGTCTCTGCCAGGGCCGAAGATAAATCGAATAGTAATGGGCGGCATGACATCGATGCCCAAAGACAAAATCTTTCTTGCTCACGGGAATACCGTCGTAGGTTATACAAAAAAAGGAAAGCTTTTCCTTAAGTTTGAGACTGGTCTCATCGATTCCATAACGGCCTTGTAAGACTTTTCTCGACAAAATAGTTAATTGTTTAAGCAACGTTGATCCGTAATAAATTAATAAGAATTGACCATGCGATATTAATTTCATTTCGATAATAAATGCAATGATTAAATGTACATTTTTGTTTATATATATAAAATAATTTAAAAAGTTTAAATACCATTTTTTAGATATGTTTTAGGGTCAGACTTGGCAGCATGTGCTCGCGATCTTTATCATCGCTATCGAGAATGTAAAGATGCCGATTCTTATCTTATTGGAGAAAAATTGTATGATGTTGTGCTTGTACCAATTGGAAATACAGCTGTACTTGCTGTACTTGCTTGTGGCGATTGTGCAGTAATATTACTAATTCTATTATTATTATTATTATTATTTTTTTTTTTTTTTTTTTTTTTTATGTTATTTATTAAACGCAACTTATATTCAAACTATGGAACATGTATTGTTATATTTTATTACTCGAACACCGTCGGTGACATATTTTCATAGAATATTCTCTATTTTTATTGCAGAGAGGCTAATTTCTATCATTAATTAATTATATTTTTCCATAAGCTTATTAATTTATTTATATTCATTGATCTGAATATAAGAAATTAGGGTTAGAAAGGATAATTTATACTACGACTTTACTTTTCAACGAGAGCGTTACAGAAAATGATTATCTTGGTCATTGTGCTTCCATCATCTTCTTCGATGATAAATTGCCTATTTGGATCGCATACAATGAAACAAATCGATTAGCTAAATTCGATCGTCTATTATAATTAATAATTACTTATGATAAAAATTTACTCTACATAAATCATAAGAAAAGATCTGAATTTAGATCGATAATGTAAATTAAAGGCCTAGGTAATTTCAAATTACTATTCCAAGTTATTTAAGATGTCGTAAGTTTTCATAAATGCCCGACGTTCGCCAATGATCTGACTCATCTGTAAAAAAAAACACATCAACTACTGTTTGATAATTGAGAGCAAACTACGAATTTGTGTTAATATTAATTTACAAGCGATTATTTTGTACTTCGAGTGGGTCATCTATCCTTAATTTTTATTCCCCTCTCGTAGTCACGGAGCAGAATTAAAATATCTTTTGTGCACAAGCGACGATGATGGAAGGAAGTACCGTGACATACTTACCCCGACAATAACAAATGCGCTTGTTAACATACGCATAAAGACTAAGCCAATTAAGTGGAATTTTTTCTTCAAACCTTACCTTTACCTGAAGCAATATCGTCTGATTTAATTTCATTATTTTCTTCCACTCGAATTCTGTTAATCAATTCGTGCAATAAATAATGGACGAACGTGATAAATCCTCCTGTAATAATTGCTTGACGAATTTTATGAAAGTTAAGCGGATGTCTATTAAATTGATACTAGGCATCCATCATTCCAATTAATACTTCATTTTATCTTTAATATCTCTTATTTTTCTCTTTTAGAACAAGATCGGACAGTATTTTATCGTATTCTATCCTAACGAACGATATCTTGTCTTTCTTTTTTTTAGACCATTTATAGAATAAGTACATAAAAGTAATCAAGTCATTAACCATAGCCAAAGCCAACAAAAGATAATATATAAATAGAATAAGTAGAAAGTCGAATAAAAATGTAATGTTTGTATATTTATAAATTGTATATTTGTTTGGAAGGATTTACATAATATTTTTAAATTGCATTATCGCTTATAGAGGAATTAACAAATTTTATGCAAAAATTATTACTAATAATTATGATTGCATCATACACTTCCATAGTAGAAAGTAATTAATTCATATTATTTACGAAAAATATGTTAATTTACAAATTATGTTTATTTTACTGATTTTTATCAAATGCACATTGTCACCGAAGATTTAACATAAATTTAGATACAAAAGCATGCTTTAATATAATTTTAATATTATTTTTTTGAATTATAAATTAAAATTGATATTACTCAATTTCTCTTTCATATATATATATATATATATATATATATATATATATATATATATATGAAATGACCCAATACAAAAATTAATTTTATAAAATTAAAACTTTTAAATAAATTAATAAATGACTTTATAGAAAATAAATAATTTTTATACTTAGATTAGAGTACTGCGTGGCACAAAAAATCCATCAATATTAAGACTCGCGAGTATACCGACGATACTTTCACTCTATAGGTATGATTTTTATATAAATATTTATCTAAATTATCAATATAAGAATATCTATTATAAAAAGTACTATATAGGCTAATTAAATTCGCATTTATTTAGTTAGTGATACTATGGAAAGTTTGTCAGAAATATCATCACAATTTATAAAAATTACTATGCTTCATCACTCATAAAACATTTATTAATTGTTAATTTGTTATTCAATTAAATTTTATTTTTTGAGTAGCTAGTAACTTTGAATACATAAAATATGGATACACAACGAATATATTATTTCGATATACAATAAAATATAAACATTTTTAAATAATGAGTATTCTTACTGCATATGGCAATAATATGTAAGCAACGTCCGCAATATTAGAAACATAATTCTGTATATTTTATGTAAAATATTATTTATAAAATAAATATTAGAAGTTTCCAGAATAGTTCTATAAACGGTAAAAGATTTGAAAAATGATACGAATAATTTATTACTTATACGCTAAGTACTAAAACATTACAAAATGAAAGATATTTCTATTTAAATGGTGGATGTATTGCAATAAAGTTTGCTTATTTAGTCTGCAGTTCACATTGGTATAGTACTTTTTAATATAAAGTTTATAAAATGTTTAAAAAGATTTTAAATTTAGAGAAGGGGATAAGGAATCACACGACCGAATTCTAATGGGCACGATAGATGGTAAAGTTGGTTTACTAATGTTAGACAATGAAAAAAATATAAGAATAAGTTGGGTATTGACTAAAATGAATTCAGAAATAACTGCTCTGGATTCTTATGAAATTCAAGACAGTTTGGATTTAATTATCGGAAGGCAAGATGGGTCCATTGAAGTTTACACATTACCCTCTGACGAAGATATATTACCACTTCTTCGCTTTCGTTATGTAAGTTGCATTTTGATTATTGTAATAATTTATTATCTTAAGCTAATAATAAAAATTGTTGTAATTTTTTTTTTTTTTTTTTTGCTTCGTGAAAATATGAATTTCTAAATTTTCTCTTTTTTTCCGTTTTCCTGTGTTATTTATATTTTTATTCTTTGTAACATTATAATTTAAATAGACAATTTTAACAGTATTCTTTAATTGACTTAATTATTGTCTTAGTCTGCAACATATAAGCCCTCTTATTCCACATGTAATTTCAATTTTATTTTACCTAAAAGGCTTATCCCTCATTTAGTTTCTATTTTCTCTTGGTAAATGATATTCATTGATAATTAGCATCTTCCTTTGTCTTAATTTACAGAATGCAGGAGAGAGTATTAGCTCGGTAATAGGCGGAATAATAAGTTCCGATGATTGTCCAGAACTTTTAGTAACAACTTATTCGGGTAAAGTGTTTGGTTTAACGTCAAAATCGTCGGGATTTTTAGAGTTAAATCAAGGAAAATTAGGAATAAATAAATTGAAATTTGAAATTCAGCAATTACAAGAAGAATTGAAAAAAGAGTACATGGGATCACTCCATTCTGAGGATACGCTAAGTCCGTTAATTTTATCAGTTAATCATCGGTTCGTATAACTTTATTATGTATAGATAAATTAAGAATATATTGAAATTAATGAAATATATATATATATATATATATATATATATATATATATTATATACATCACGTATTGGCAATTAAAAATCTACTTAATAAGGTTACAACTATTATCAAAAGAAGAAAACAAATATTACTTTAGATTGATTAGGGGAAAACTATGTTTGAATTATTATAATTACAAAAAAAAATCATATTAAGAAAATCTAATTCAAATTCATTGATTTGCTTATTTACAAAATGATCCTTTAAAATGTGTACTATTCAATCAAATCGATAAATACATATAATTAAAAACTTATAACACTTGTATTTTTCATAGAAATGTTTTTGTATAAACCACAAATCTATAAAATATATGCCTTCGTGTTAAAAAATTTATGCTAATCGTTTAAAAATTTCTACTAGAAAACTTAATTATTTTTGCCTTGACAAGAAAAATGAAATTTGAAGAAAAAAAAATTACATGATATGTATATTAATGAAGTTATAATTATCAAGAAAAATGTATAAGTTATTTAAAATTTTGTATATAATCAACAAATACAATAATTTTATTTAAATATTATTAATAGCATTTAAAGGTAACTAGTGAAGTAATAAAATTTTCATATAAAAATACTTCTATTGTATAGTAAACGTTATGAATATTTATTTTCTTATATAAAATCATATATATATATATATATATATATATATATATATGATTTTATTTGATTATAAATACTATCAAACTAATATAACTATTTAAAAAGTATATTTTGGGTTTTAATATTTATAGGATTAATTATAATAATAGTCTTCTTATGATAAAATATTCGTATTTTAAATTAGAAAATAAAATAAAAATAAAAAATGCCAATTATAACAATTAGATTTATAAAATTAATGGTCAGATAATATATGGAAAAATATGTAAATATATAAAAATGATAATACCAAAATAATCTAATGTATTGTACTATAAATATGATAAAATTCTTTCGATGATTTAATTATAAGTAATTAAATTTATAATTAAATTATTAAGTAACATTTATTTATTTAATTGAAAATAACGTAATTAATTAATTTGCGTTATTATGCTCTAAATTAAAAATGCATACAATATTTGTCAAAAATCGTAGTAAAATAAACTTTATAGAAATAAGAAATGTGATTATGAAGTAGAATTAAATGAATCTGATATAACTACGTTATCACAACACCATAGCAAATAATTATTTTTCATATTAAAAAATTAACATTCTAATGCATGAAGTTTACGGGCAAAAATTGTAGGAATGAAACTATAAAATAATTAATTTATATATATAAAAAAAAATATCCTCTAATATAATTTTTGTTTTCTCTTAAAAATGCGCAGTATTTTTAGAAAATCTTTAAAAACATTAAAATCGTAATAAGTTAAATACATATTTAAAAAATATTTTCATTTTTTTACATTAATATTTATTTGTATGTTAATGTATTCTAAATATATTATAATTTTCGTAGTTGATTATTATGCTGTATATTATAAACAATTTTAATGCACTTAAAATGTTCACATTATTTTATTAAATATTTAGCTTAATACTAAATAAAGAAGATGCGTCGTATACTTTATTGGTGGAGCTCGACAGATCAATTGATAATATTTTAATACAATCGGATACTCCTATCGAACTCTTAGACGTGGAAGGCAATAATGCTGTAATGAGTCTCTCGACTTGCAATCATGATGACGGCAATTTTCTCTTAGCAACTTATCGATGTCAAGTAATTATTTTTGTTTACACTCACCCAAATTTATCTTAGTCGACTCAATATCTGTATAAATGCAATCATACACATACTCATAACTTGATAATGATTATTTTTAAGGATAATACAAATAGATTAGAGATCAAATTGCGAAGCATTGAAGGGCAGCCTGGAACGCTCCAAGTTTACGTCACTTCACAGGTACATATTTGTATATATTTATACTTTCCATAAATTAGATTATTTCCGGAATTTACACAAAAGGCAATTGATATTGTTTGAAGGCATGAAATATTATTGAATTTGTAAAAACTTGCTTTTAATAAATTATTATAAAAATTAATCATTTGCTTGTATTACAACTGCATAGATTAATGATATTACTTGTATTAATTAAACTAATGACATTGATTATAATGATATTGTGAGCTTGATTATAAGAATATATATTGATAAATATAGACAAAATGATGTAATTATATACTGAGCTCACATTTAAATTATATATATTTTGTTTAATCATTATAAACAATATTTCAACATACGCTTAAGCAAATTATTGTTAGCGTTTTTAATATTTCCTTAATTGCTTTAAAGTTTTAATCAATTTTACTTGGAAATATAGTCAAAAGTAATGTTTGCTTATTCTTTCCCCCGCCCCATCCCCTAATTAAATAAATTAATTAACATTTAGATACAACCAAAATGTTGCCGAAAATTATTAATCCCCATATGTGCCTTATCTCTTCATACAAGATTATTCATTGAAGATAACGAATCAATATCGGGCCCATTCAATGAATTAAGATTGATTGGTGGATTTACATTGGCAGAAGTAATTATTATATTATATAAAAAAAAAAAAAAAAAAAAGTAACTGTAAATTGAAACCATTGAGATAAAGTAATGTAATAATTTTTTTTTTATTTTCTTACGAATTTAAGATGCACGCATGGCTTGCTTTTGCATTATTTGATGTACCAGAAAGGCCGTTGATCGAAGAGGGATCAGAAGCTATTATGATTTACACATCAACTTTAATTGGTACAATATTAAAGTGTAAATATAAGTAAGTGAAATCATTCACATTAAATAAGTCGAAAAGCTGTCGGCTTTTAAATAATTTTTGCACCTTTTTTTTTTTGCATTCTTGCAAATTCTTCATGTTTTATTTTGAAAAAATTTCTTATTTAAAATTAATGTCGTATTATGTACTAGAAAAGCAAATTAAATGCTTTATAATATGTTTATATTGAAATGTTTTAGAAATTTAAATTTCACCTTTAATCGAGACATATTTTTATTCATGTAATTTGTGCGCTAAAAAAATTTTTTATTATATTCAATTTAAAATTATAAAAAATCTGGTGATAAAAAGTGTGAATAAGTGGAATGGGTAATGGTTCAATTCAGTATTCAACAGATCTGCTTTTCGTGCTTGTTTATTGCATTTTATTTGACAAATAGACTCTAATGATTCTTGGGTTGTTGCCACATGGAGTTAGCATGCAGTAGTTGTAGGGGTGGGAGATCGCAAATCTCTGTATACTTCTTCGTGCAGTGCCTGACCATCGTCTCCTTCTTGATGTCTCGTGGTATGGAAGCTTGAAGAGATGGTTCGATGTTGAGAGTGCGCTTGCTCTCAACATGAGATGAGATTCCTAGCTGAAAGTGCGTGTTGGCACTGAATGAGAGGTTCCTTGAGAGAGTGCGTGAGATTATGCAAGTAGTTCCCGAGTGACTAGTTCTTGTCTGAAAAGCACCTACCTCGTCGTGCGCTTGCCTTAAATATCCACGTGACGGCTTAGTTGGCTGACAACAAGGAGGGCGATTATGGTGCTAGAAAGAATGGATGCGATTGTACACTTGTTTTTTCGGATGTAATGGCTTTTCCGGATGTCCAACGGTCGTTGTAGGTTTTCCCAGAAATGATAACGGTTGGGGGTTTTCCCAGGAATGATTACGGTTGGGGGTTTTCCCAGAAATTATAACATTGATAAGAAACTCATTACCTATAATTACAACTTAGTATTAATAGCTAATATTGAAAGATAATTTTTATTTCTTTTTTTTAGTTAGTTATTTAGTTTTTAATATTTAATATTTTATTTAGTTTTTAATGTGTATAATCAGCTTTTATCAAAATTATTCACATAAATAGTATATATATATATATATATATATATACATGCAAATATTAAAATGATAAAAATAAGTAAAAAAATTAAAAAATTTAAACTATTATTATTATTATTCATCATGTTATTTCATTATTTATTATTGTTGTTACGATGATTATTATTATTTTTTAGGAAAGGTACGGCTTCTTTTTTTAGTGAAAATATATCAACGATAATTATTTTACGAGATATTCTCACTAAAAAAGCTACTCAAAGAAAAATCAAACTCGAAGTTTTTTGTGGTAATAAGAATGTAGTAACTATTATGAAATATAATACAAATAATAAGTTTGAACAGTTGAATAGAATAATCATCTATATTTTCTAATGATCTAGACATTGCTGATGATAGTATAACCAAAGTTTTAGAATTGATCCTTCCAAAATTAACGACTTTGAACGAACTTGTGGAAAAGATAAATATTCTGGATACTCTTGATACATGGGAAATGAAAAATAATCCTGCAGACATGTGCACTGAATATCAAAATCTTATAAAAAATGAATCTGATTTGCGACAACAAATGACAAAAAGTTGTGATGCGTTGCAAAGATTACATGCGATTATTACAGATTTATATGTAGACTGGGAACGTGCTAAGGGTTCTCGCAGGTAAAATTGACATAATTACTTATATTAAGGAATAATAATTTTATGTAGTTAATGTTAATTATTAAAACAAATATTTTTATAATATAAAACTTTTTATCGGATAATAATTTCTATTTTCAAGTGGATAAACATAATATATTCAAAAATTGGTAACTAACTTTAATCGAGAGATGTGTATATATATATATATATATATATATATATATATATAATTTTAAATAATTTTTTCTATTTCAATATGCTTTGAAGGGCATTCAAATGATTCAAAATTAATTAAATAGTACGATGAAATGCAATTTTTCCTCGATTAGCGTTATTAACATCTGTCTATTATGTCTAAAAAATTAACTTTTGAGATATGTTTTGAGATCAGATTAAAATAACTCCATTTACTTTAACATTATTTTTAAATTTTAATAATTTATAACTTAAATAAAACTTTATTTATAATAAAATAAAAATAGATAAAAGAAAGCGTACGGCTAACTATAAAAATTTTTGCAATAAACTATGAATTTTATCATACAAAAATATACTATTAAATTAATAATCTATTTTAAATTTTAAATTTAGGATCTCGAGTAAACAAGCATCTGAAAAGTTACATTCTGCAATTGAATCAATGGATATGGCATTACTACTTCAGGCCTTTATTGGAAAAGATATGTCTGCAGCTAGTGTCTCAGTGCCAGTATTATTGTAACGGGAAGATAATTACAGAGATTTTTCAAAACAAAAAGATTTAACTTTCTATAAACGTTGCCATGTAATAAAAAATATATTTTTCAACGTTAATCTGTGTATAAATTGCTAAGTAGATTAAGAATTAAAACTTACAAATATACTGTCGCTAATAACATTACAGTATATGTTATATACGTTCATACAATACATACGTAGAATATATCTATAAGAGTGCAATGCGTATATACAGGTCGGTTGTGCAAGATAAGCGATATCGTCTTCGTGATCATTTTATAATTTAAAAACGAAATTGAAAAAAATTATAAATCTATACATTAATACCAGCATTGCCATAAATCCATTAATAAATCTAGCTTACATAGTAAAAAGTACTTAAGATTTTTCTTATACATATTATACATATAAAATTTATACATTTCTTACTTTTTTTAATAGAAATATTTGTTTATACTAAACACTATTCCTTATTACTTAATTAAGAAACAAAAATAATTTGTAAATAATTTGGTTGAGTAAAATTAAAATAATATTAACTTTAACACGATAAATATATCAAAATCTGCGACCGATCTATATATTTTAAACGTACATACTTTACCCGAACATTTAAAAATGTTTTACACAGTCTTTTTTGAAAATAAACAGAATTATAATTTCATTAAGAAGAAAAATCGAACTAGATTTTTCTTTATATAAATCAATATAAGCTGTTAACAAAGCTAACCAATAGCTTAATCCACGTAATTGCTTATCTATTGTAAGACGAAGTAATGTCAATCACCGGTTATCATTTTTTTTCTCCAAATTAATAAAATACTTGCATGTCGAAGTTTCTGAAATGAAAAAAAAAAGGTGGAATGAATTATATTAGGATCTTACGACATATAAAAATAGTTTTTTGACATTAAATAATAGAGAGAGAGAGAGAGAGAGAGAGAGAGAGAGAGAGAGAGAGAGAGAGAGAGAGTATAAAGTATAGAAAAATTATTTTAAACGAGTATTGTAAATCTTTTATAATTAAATGCATTCGATTGGAAACTTATTTTGCTAAAAATTTTGCATGCTAAATTTAATATTTAATTATAATATGCAATCAACGTAAAACCATACATTTTATAATAGAATGACGAATATTTTGTTTAAATATACAAATTTTTATGAATGTAGTTCAATGTCAAATTAGTAATTTACGAAACTGAAAAATCATAGTTGTTGCATGAATTGCTGTAACAAATTGTTCTAGAAAATCATTTACAATTTTCTAAATCTAATAGACGGATGTATACTTATGTGAACGTTTTTCAAAATCAATTTTCAGAAGTAGTACCAACAGCTCTTCCTTTTGGTTCGGCAAATGTAATTGCAATTATTAAAAGCTTATCATAGCAGATGCATACTTTTTTCAAAAACTACATACCTTGATATAATTTCAAAAATTGATCATATTTATAAATAATTTATTATTTGAATGAAATTTATTTTATATTATTTATCGCGCCACACATTTACATTTTAAATGCCCGTGTATTTTGAAAATTTTCCTTTTTTCAGCTTTTCAACAAAAAATATGAAACTATAAATCATAGATTTAAATATAAAAAGAAAGAACCAATTTCTTAATCGTTTCCATCAAAAGCTTCATTTAGAAAATAATAAAAATTATTTTCCTATATATATATATATATATACGTTGATATCATTAGTCAACTGTCAACGACCTTTCATAAAGTAATAAAAGACTCACAAAGTATCATTTGTTCGAGCTACAACAGCTTCAAGAGGATCTCTGTCACTTCCCGTTTCACCAATAGTCCCAGCACTAGGTTGCGTCGCCGCGATTGTTGCGTACCCCAATGTCTGTACGCTCACATGTGGTAAAATACTTTCTGAAGTTTCATCCGTATTCGCAGTGGTCCCTACTAATTCGACAACCGTTGTGTTTGGATCGACCTCCAACTTTAGCTCATGGACGATCTCATTTATCGTTCTACTCGTTTTGTTAATCCCATCGTCGTCGCTACTATTGCTACTCGCTGAACGAAATCAATGATATTTAGTTAGTAAAGTATATAACAACAGCTTGCAAATACTTAGAGATATTTATATTAAATGCTTTTGTGTTGATTTGAAACGTAACTGTTTAAAGTAACACATCGTATTAAAATTACGTTAATATTGGATTATCGTTATAAAAAAAAAAAAAATCCTTATGTTACTTACGTATATAATATATTGACCATTTTGATGGAAATTATAAAACTAATAGATATCAACATAGATAAATAAATATCAATTTAATTCACATCTTTCAAAGCGTATATAACACATGCAAAAAGCATATATGTATATAAATATATATTTTTTATTTTTCAAGATAAAGTTTCGAATAGAAATAGAAAAATAATATGTGAATCTTTAAAAGTTGGAAAAAAAATCTTCTCTTTCTTTTAATGAGACGTTATTTTTAAAAGCCTTTCCTTTCGAAGCGCAAAACTAATAAGTACTTGCTAATTGAACAGTAATAATTACCATTTGCCTGCGTTTTTAACGCTGCCGTATTTTTTGACTGCAACCTGTCGGCACGATTACCAGTACGCGAATGAGTAAGCATATGTCGTTTCATATCGCTGCGCACGCGAAAAGGTTTACCACATACATCACATGGATGTGGTTTCTCCCCCGTATGTATTCTACGATGATTTTGCAAATAACTACTAGCACGGAACGTTTTACTGCAGTACTCGCAACGATAATTCTTTTCACCGGTATGAATACGCCGATGGACGATTAGCGAGTATTTGCGTGCAAAATCCTTGCCACAGTATTCGCACTGAAACTGACGTTGTTCCGAGTGCAAACTCGTCGAATGATATTTAAGATCGCCCCACTGGCGGAAATGACGTCCGCAATCCTCGCACTTGTAGGGTTTATCTCCACTATGCAATCGTTTATGAACCTGCAAGGAAATGTCAATTTAAAACAACATCGATATATATCTTTTAAGTACATTAGACCGAATGTTATTTGAAATTTTAATTTAATGTTAATTGAATTTTTAATGAGCACTATAATAACATAATATGGCAATTGATAATATAATATAATATAATCTTAATATTATCTAAAATACTTTACTAAAGTTTGTCATTATATATTTGCCTCGTGTTCTCTATGTAAAGTAAAAAACGATTATTCATGATTATAATTAATGGTATTTATATACTTTGAGTGCGCTTGCAGCAAAAAAACTTTTTCCGCAAACTTCGCACTGATGAGGTCTTTCACCGCTATGTGAGCGCATATGATACACTAGACTGTTTTTGTGGTGAAATGATCGATCACAATTCGGGCAAGTGAGTTCATCAGCTGTAAAATGAAAAATTCAAATATTTATGTTTCTGATACACGAGTTATAAAATTGTGTTCATTTAAAACGTTTAATTAAGGATTTAAAATAATTATTGATAAATTTATGACATACTCGTTTTCCTCGATTTCGTTTTCTTTTTTTTAACTGGGTCAGGTGCTTTTGCCTTCTCCTTTTCGAATAAGTCCTCTTCGTTTATGATTGAAGGTTCTTCGACTTCATGTTCAATAGGTCCGCGCACTTCTGATATTGTCCACAATGACGGCGTATTACCTGACTCGGGTAACTGATTTTCATCTACATCGTCGTCGTCATCATCTATGTGTGCACCAGTTTCCTCCACTATTCAAACACAATTACACTTTATTTAAGTATTTTGTTCATTTTTAACAATTCCTACATTTTTTATATTTTAATTGTTTAGTAATAATGTCTAGTTCCCCAATGATTTGATCCGTTAAAACTTGCATATAAATAGATTGAAATTGGTATATTTAAAAATTATCCATATATTATGAATAGCGGTAAATTAAAAAGTTATTTAAGTTTAAATTTCATATAAATAAGCTCTTGCCATTGTACGTGTAAGATAATTATAATTAAAAATGTAATTAATAACTTTTTCTGCCTGCTTACGATGAATTTATAATGTATGAATAGATAAAATATCTTACGACGATAGAGAAAAATTTTTCCTATTTAATTTGAACAATTTATGAACCAACGATGAGCTTACCAACGCCTCTGATTCCTTCCATAAGATCTTCGGGTTCACTAAATTCTTCAATTGTATTTTGAACTACTCCTTGTACCGATGTTTCAGAAATATTAGGTATAGTTATCATAATATTATTTACAGGTTGACTTGCAACTTTTTTTTCCTCCTTAATAGGCTCATAATGGGACTAAAATAAATTATTGCATTAAAAAGATATAATAGAACATAGTTATCTTATTGAACATAACCTAATAAAATACTTTTGATTTACAATTTATTATGGATGAAAATTCAATCCTATTTTGAGAATAATATGTTTTTATATTAGATGTTTCAATGACACGTTTAATATAAATAAAAAGCTTCATACATTTATTACATTACGTTTACAATTTGCAAATGATTAATGCTCTCGTATCTTTTTTATATATAATAATTATCTATTTTCAACATCTCACATTTTGTGTTCTTTAATATTTAAAAAATAATATTTATTTAATTAGATACATCAAATGTAATGGTTAATATTTTTTTAAAAAAATATTAATTTACCTTTAAATGTTCAAAAAATTTAAGTTGCCCATTAAATTTATTTCCACAAAGTTCACATTTAAAGGCATTTCCCTGAATTTTTGCAGTTAAATCTGTGATCAACGCATCCTGATTCATACGAATACCTTCTTTTTTTGCCACACTTTTCTTACTTTGTTGCTTTAATTTTCTAGGAATTCTCTTTTTATGAGGTAGTGACCTTTTAAGGCCAGGCGTAACTACTGCATCTTCGCTACTTTCCGCAGAAATATCTACATCATCTTCGCACTTCACATCAATGAACTCTTCTTTTATATGCTGAATCCCTCTTTTAAAAGTATGCAACAATGGATAAACTGGAGGTGGATTTTGTTCTTGAATCGTTTGAATTGAATAGGCATTGACGGGAGGTAAATTTTCTAGTTGTGTAACATCTTGTAAAGTCGGATCATCTGTATTTGGATGACTATGAATTTGCTGCTGTTTTTGCTGCTGTTGCAATTGAACTGCAACAAGAGCTGCTGCCAGTCTTCGATCCTCCTATTTATTAAAATTACAATATATTTAGTGTCAATAATACATAAGCGTATACAAATATTTTATAAATAGTTATAGTATAATTTGTAGCTATACCTCTGTCAATACATGAGGCAATAAATCTTCAGTCTCGTAATATTGAGTGCTTGTGCTATAATCTGCTCCAACGCCATTAATCATATCGACTACCATTCCCTCCGATATCAATTCACCATTTAATGTAAACAGCGGTACTCCTTTACCAAGACTTTCTCCATCAGCTCTTTGGATAGTAATATATTGAGTTCCTTCCATACCTTCTAGCAAAACTGCTTGAGCTTCTTCTTCTGTTGTAACCTCCATGGCTGCTTGATTTATATAAATTTTTTAGCGTAAATTTTACACATTCAAATCTTTATTTACTAAGCATCTGTATTAAAATAAAAATTAATAATATTAAAATACTTATTTATCACTAATCGACAATCATTTAGAACATTAATGAATGATTAATTACATAATTGATATATGAAATTATATTTTATACATTTTAAGTGATCCACATAAAATAATTATAATGAATTATAATAAATTGGTTAAATAAAACATAAGGATGATTAATTAAACATTAAGAATAATTATATATTCAATGCTAAAGAATTTTATTTATAGATTTTGTATAAATAATCATATGTAATACCTATTCATTTACAAATTAGCAGTTATATTTGTCATTATACACTTTCTCAATTAGCTTTAAAAATTAAAAAATATTAATTATTGGTGCGCGCGCGTGTTCGCGTGTGTACGTGCATGCGCGAGTGTGCGAGTGTGCGTGCGTGCGTGCGTGCGTGCGTGAGTGCGCCCGCGTATGTAAACATGTATAAATAAACCAAATTTGTAAAAAGTAAAATCTTCATTTTTCAAGTTATATTAATAGATATCTCGTTTATAACAATACAGAACAAAATCCTAACACTTGGAAAATTAATTTATAAGGATATATTTGCATTTAAAGTAATCTATATAAATTGTGGGTGAAAAACTAATCTTACTCTTTTATTTACACCAATTACTCTGAACTTAATGTAACATAAGTATAGAATTTTTAAGCAAATACGTTTTATTATTCTTCATTATTTTCTTTATTACAGCTTAAACAATCAATTGGTTATTACGTTTTGATCTAATCCATCCAATTTATAAATCATTGTAATTGCTATCGTTGTTATTGCTGGAATGGATAGTTGATAGACACATTTATTTGATACTTTTATTTACCATGTCTATTCAAACAATATCGCATAATTATACAAATACATCTTTGGCTAAGATTTTTCAAGATTAAATTCCGATGCATAATTAGGAGTATTTATTATTTTCTTGTCGGACGGAGTTTCTAAATAAATCTACCGAGAGGAAAAATTGTCCCTAAAAATGTGATAATCCTCGTGAAGTGCATTAATCATTTATATGAGCATACAAAATCCATCACAATTTAACAATTGATGTATCGTCGCTTTACTTAGCATTCCAAACTGTCCGGGGAAGAAAAAAAGTTAATAAAAATTCCTCCAACTAAATGGACTCGTGGACAAGCGAGAGGGAGAAAGTTGTTTGGGTATAAATAAACGAAGAAAAAGGAAAATAAAAAAAATCGTAAAGATAACCTTGGAGGAGTATGCTTCGACTTGAGGTTATGAAATTGGTCGTCTGTCCGTCTCGGAAGGAATTCGAATTTCGCGGCGAATCCTCTAGCCATCAGCGAGATGACAACGGTTCCAAGGTCACAGAGCCTCGTCTCTAATCGAAGGCGACGATATTCCTGGGTGTTGCTCGTCCCAGCCGCAAAACCCGATGAAAAAAACTAATACGCCGGCTTATCTGTACAGGGGCGCGCGTCGCGGCACCCGCGCGCGATGACACCTGGGTCGATCAGCGGTCGCGGGATCTCTCAAATGCAACGATATAAACAAAGCAAAATAATGAAACACTGTACGGGAAAACGTGACAACAGTGCTTATAAGTCGACGCCATTAGGCCGGATAGCGGATGTCCCCCACCATTGGCCGCTATACCACCACCATCCCCACCGACACCGCGTACCGCCCCCGCCCTGGCCGACCCACCCACCGTCGCCAACCGTATCGTACGTCACGTCGTACTCTCGACTCACCGCCGGATACCTAGGGCTGCCAATACAAACAGGGACGATTTATCGAAATAATGCCATTACTGCTTAATTGCCGACTCGCATCTTCGAGTGCCTAACGAGCAAACGCTGCTTTTTTGTTTTTCATACCTAATGATTTTGCGAGTCACCAAGTTTTTGGAATCAATGGAAATTGTAGATATATTGGCAGATTCGCTTCACGGCATTATTATCATTATTAAAGCTTGAAACTGGAACGAGGTATTTCTCTGAAATTGTTATAATAATAATAATAATAATAATAATAATAATAACAATAACAATAACAATAACAATAACAATAACAATAATTCACTTTCGTTTTGTTTCTTTTAAGTCAATGTATCGTTATTTTTATGCAAAAATCTGTATTTACGGAATGCCCGTATGAATTTGAACGGAATTTTAATGTTTAATGCCATTGTGGATGGTAAACATGACCCCGCCATACTGTAATCAAGCTGTTTATTATTTGGTAACTAATAATTTAAGATTAATAACATTGAATGCTAGTTGGCATTAATCCGATTAAACATCAAATAAAACAAATTGTTATGATCAATATTATAAATATGAGATTTTATGCGCAAAGGAAAGGTTAATTGATTAAATTCTGGAGATTCGCTATGAAATTTTAATTTACAAATTTAGTCTGCTAATTGTATTATAACAATACTCTGTCACATTATCTTAAGCAATGGAATGCAAACAGAGTCGCACACTTATACTTATATTAACATAAAAGTCCTAATACAGTTTTGTCGATCGTTTAATTTGATTATTATCAATTGATAATATACTTGTGAAGATATAAAAATAGTTTATTAAAGCTTGTGCTGTTTGTATTTCATAGATTATTTTATCGCTTTGATATACAAAGAAGTTTAATGTTTTCCAAAGCCATTAATACTTGGTACAATAATTCAAATATTTATAACTGAAAAATTTTAATTAAATACACATATTTGAGTGAACTAAAATGGAAGATGAATTTTTTATAAAATAATTTGGATATTTAAAACAGAATGTTGCCATAAAATTTTTACAACGCACTAATTAATAAGGAAAAAATCAAATATTTCTCAATGACGTATTCCATTAATTAATAAACTGTTTGTTTGCTTATTTATTGATGGCATTGTACAGACATATTTAATATAAAAGAATCAATTATAAATTCTGTATGAACATGCTAAGGCTAAAATATCTCTGTTCTGGCCGATTATTACAAAATTATTTACTGATATAATAAAAAATCACAGTATATTTTCGATACATAAGCAAAAATGTAATACATCCAATTTATTCATATAGTCAGGTATTTTTCTGAATTATAAAAATATTTAATAAAGAAATAATTACTTTATTTAAACATGATAAAATTTTATACCATTATTTTATAAATTAAAAACTTCTGTCTCAAATTGAGTATTAATAATTATTATTATAAGGAACGAGCATGATGTAAACATTCTGAATTAATTTCATAAAAAACTTCTATAAATAATAAATTATTATTATGCTAATAATAGTATTCAAAATTTATAATAAAATGATATAGCTACTATGTGCGATGCATATATTTCACTGTAAGAGGAGAGTAATAAATATCTTTATATATCAATAAAATAATTTATTAATTAATATAACAATTTTATTTATGATAGTTTTGTAAGGTATTTTACAAAAATAGTCTAGTTTACTTAATCAACTGTTACCGGTTAAGTTGATGTTTTATCAGCCATAAATTAATTTGAATAAAAGAAATATATATTGAATTTGCTTCTTAATCTAAGTTTGCAGAGTTTGTATGAAAATTTCTATGAAACTACTTCTGGAATATAAATTATTTTCAAATAATAATTCCAGTATTTAGATGTATGAAAATAAATTCGTTTTAATCTATCACTACTTTTATTATAATTTTTAAAAGCAGCTTGTTTATATTTAAACAAAATAAGTTTAGTTAAGTGCTTTATCGCTTTAGCACTTTATCACTATATCATCCTGTTGCCAAAGTTATAGAAACGTACGCTTGTAATAGGGTGACTTTTTGCAAAGATTTAGCAATTTTCTGACAAAATTATTTCTTATAAAAAAAAGCCATAAAGACGATTTGTCATAATAAGAAAGTAGATAGTAATAATTAGTCCAATAACATTAAGAGTATTGGAAACGGCCTTAACGATAAATAAAATTAATCAGTTTCATTGAATCCGTATTAACCTGAAGATTACATACAATAAAGCATCATTTATTGATAATATATTTTGTAAAGAAATTATAAAAATGAAACAGGCGTTTATACTTATAATTATTAATAATTATCCAGATTGTAAGTTTAATAATTAATTTAATAAGAAGAAGTTTTCTGCTTTATCATTTTGTCAAACGTTCTGTTCTTTATAAAAATAAATTAGCACTGTTTATTAAATTCTCCTATTATTTATCTTATCTAATTCTGCCATTAAAATGTGTAGTGTATTAATTAATTGCATAATGCATATTACGCAAATGTACTGAATTTTGTGTTAGAGAGTTGATTTTTTTGTATTTTATGCTCTTCAGACGAATGACAATAGGATTTTTCTTCGATCTTACGCAAACATTCCTTTCCAATTTATACAGCTAAAAATCGATTATCCGTACCTTCCATCATTGTCGCACATTCGATACAGTGTTTACATCAAGGGATAATCTCCCCCGCTGCTTGTACGCTATTTGCTGTCTCATTTGCTATCCCCGAGCAGTTTGCTCATCGAAAATGACACAATTTGAATCTCAAATGTCCTCCTCGTGAATACATATTATAAACATTAACTTATGCTGCAGTGATTTACCACTAACGTGTGACGGATGTCACATATTGTGTGCCTTCTCCCGGTATAATTCGCTTTTAAATGGTGATGGCAACGATGTGTAATTGCTCATCTTCCGGTATTCAAATCAAATATTAGTTCAAAGCTGTTCCATATCTCCAAGTACTCGCACGAGTAATTCGTTACATTACAATATGTCGGTGCGCTGACACACCCAGGTATTTCCAAATAAGCTCTGCTCACTTTTACCTCCCAGATTGATTTTACGATACGAATCGCAACACAATAACTGCAGCTCTTGTCTGATATTTTCGTCGAGACCTTATTCGCTAAGTCGATAAATAACTAGGAGACCGCTCTCCTAAATATATTACCTTCCAAGTAAATTGGCAAGATGTCGACTAGTCCCAGGAACCAGCCAATCTCACGAATAATTATCAATTTTATTTGTTTTTTTTATCTTTCTTTCTTTTTTTTTTTTTTTTTTTTTTTTTTTTTTTTTTTTTTTTTTTTTTATCGATCTGGAAGAAATTCTATAGCCTCGATTATAGTCAAGCTTATAAATGCCGTGGAGACTTTCACTGCTTATTCTATCGCGCTTTTTTCTATTCTAGGTTCGGCCGATTCCCGCAAAAGTCGATATAATTTGCTTCGTTGATGAACTTGGCTGATTATTTGATCAACCTGCATTGAATTATGTCGACCACGAGGGCGACTCCAAAATTCATAAGTTTATATGGGCCAGGGCGCAGTGCACTCCCTTGTCCTCGTGGTGTAATTTGTTATTAAGAATTGCTATTTGTTATATTTGAAGCTCTCAGCCGTCACATCTGGCACTCGATGTATCGATTGTCCCTGTAATGCATGCACCTTGTTATATTGGCCGGAGTTTTGTTGTATAAACAAAGTTATTCGCCCTTCGACTCGTCTTATATATATTCTTTTATATGATAAATGGATGGCGGATGGTCATTCGGATGGAATAGTGCACCGACGTCTTCTTCGAGACTCGCTTTAGCTATATGTGTGTTCAAGCATTTTTAATTCCCAAGTGGATAATGTATTATCAAATGTTCCTTCCTCCTATCGCACTTGCGATATAAAATCATAGAACTGTACATATCAGTACACATGCTATTTGGTAAGCATTTGAAATTTCGACCATAATTGAAAATTTATCATTTCTAAATTTAATAATGCTACTGAACATAATTTTACATAATTCTATAAATATTGTTTATTATAGTTTATCCTATATATAAATGTATAAATAGGTTCAAAATTATTGTTCGTTGTTGATTTTGATAATAAAAATAACATTCATTTTTGTACTTTTTACTTATCTTGTATATGAAAAAAAAAAATATATATATATATATATATATATATAAATATATTTGCATGTACCATTGTTAATGTTTGGGATAAGTATTTATCAGTTTAATATATAATTTATTATATTAATATACAATTTAATAGATAAATTTATTTATTAAATACATTTACAAGACTGTTGACATTTAAATATTTTTATTAGCGCAATATAATAATAATAATAATAATAATAATAATAACAATAACAATAAAAAGCAGAAAAGGAATGCAACTACTGAATGTAAAATATAAAATATATATAATCTACAATGTAATTAAGCGCATAAAATAAGATAAATATGGTGTTAAAATAAAAACGTACTAAATAATTTTCTTATTAAACATAAATATATAGTTTATGATTGACAGCTTTGGAATTATAAATAAAATTTGTAGTATTTCATCGCATTTTATTAAATTTTCTATAAAGCTAGAAAATTTAAATAAGACTTCATTAAGTCAACATAAAAAACATTAATCTGAGATTTTTTTTTTTTTTTTTTTTTTAAATTTTCTATTAGAATATGTAAGCATCATTACGTAAGTACGAAGATTAATTAATTAAATATTAATACTATATAATGCACTGTCTAATATACAAGATAATAAAATAACGTGCAAACTATGTCCATAATGTCACATAATTATCAATTTGTTAGATTCAAATCACACGCGCGCACGTGCACACGTGCACATGTTTTATTTATAGCATTTAAAATTAGTCTTAATAGGCGAATTAAACTTAAATTATGAATGTATGTACAATCACAATGGCTGTTCGTCATTGCGAATTCAAAATTACGATTAAATTAAAAGATATAAAAAAGATGGAATTATCTACACAATTTGGGTAACTTTCTAAAGAGCCATTGGCATAGAGAGTTTAGGATGTGGATTGTAATTTTCTAGTTGAAAATCGGTGAACTCAAAGTCGTCAATGTCCTTAACATCTCTCGTTATTCTGAGTTTCGGAAATGGCCTTGGCTTGCGTAATATTTGCTCCTGTACTGCCTCAACATGGTTACGATACACATGCGTATCTCCAATAGTGTGAATAAACTCTCCAGGCTGTGGATTAAAATTTTTGGATGCATTAATTTTATAATTATTATATAAAAATGTTGCGAATCGCGTCTGCGTTCGCGCGCAGGTATGCATCTATGGCCGATCGCATATTTTATTTTTAATCTATCATGATATTATTTATGTTTTTTCTCGATCGAACAACTGCGTATTTGAACGTAAACTTATTTTTCTATTTCAATTCCTTTTCGATAAATCGACATTATTTATAAATTTCTATTCTATAATTTCTTATGATATTATTTCAATTTAATGTCAAATGGGCAATTGTTGTCCTAACATAGTTATCGTTCGCGATTCTAGGAAGAAAAGAAGAAGAAGGAAGAGTCAGTAGAAGAATCAGATAATTATATGAACTTCCATCTATATTATTTGTAAATTAGTACCCATATGTCCAATTTCATATGAGTATCCAATTTCATATAAGAGTGAAAACACTTTTTTATCGAAGTTTAATTTCTAACGGTACGGCAATCTTTGCTATTAGTGGCCAATTACTGAATGTAAAATAGTTAAATACTTTTGTTACAAAGTACATAAATATTATATTTTTACTTAAAATAATGTAAATCGAGAGCTTTTTAATATAGCTTTTCAGCACTAACGATAGCATTTTTTTTCTTCTTTTTTTTTTTTTTCAAAAACACTGCTTTCCTAGTGTCTCCGTCATTCATAAAGCTAAAGATTAATAAACCCTTTACTTTTCGTATTAACAATAATAATGTTTTCCATTTATTGCTTAAAAGCCGTGTACTTAAACTAAAATATCGTAGAAAAGCTGAAGTAAAATTTTTTGTTTGACTAAATATATAAATTTTCATCAAAATTTAGTATGATTATTATTAAATTTTTATTTATTTTCTTGGTTACCAATGATATTCTATAATAATACATTATAACTGATTTTAAGAGCAATGTATAATACGTGTTGTAATGTCATTTATACGTATGTTTTATAAAATATTATTTTATTTTACAGATTAATAAGTTAGTAATTAAAATAAAGAAAATGATTAAGAGAATCAATTAAATAATTTTTATAAACATAATAGTTATTGCGTGACAACGTAAACAGCTGCGTCATTGCATTCTTCTGTAAAATTATCTATAACATATAATACATATATTTGAGAACAGAAAATATGTACCTTTAAGAAAGTCACGTGAGCAATCATGCAAGTAAGTAGGGCATACGAAGCAATATTGAAAGGAACTCCCAATCCCATATCACCTGCCCTTTGATAAAGATGACAAGATAATTCGCCGTTACACACGTAGAATTGCGAGAGCGAATGACAGGGTGGGAGAGCCATCATCGGTATATCTATTGGATTCCAAGAACTCATAATGATTCGCCTGTCATTGGGGTTGTTTTTAATTTTGTCTATAACGTCCGCCAGCTGATCAAAACCTACATAAAGTGCTTATATTAGTCATTTTAAGCAGGTTTTTTATTCATAACAAAAATCTATATTTTTTTTTTAAACACCCAGATTTACCGAATTATATTTATTTTTTTTTTTTTTTTTTTTTTTTTTTTTATCTTTTTTAACCTCGATATAAATGTGAAAGGAAGGAACTTTAGTAGAGATATTTAACAAACATTTTTATACTCGATTTCTATGAACCGCCGACATACAAATCGTTAAAATTTAACGAAACTTAATACCTTTCATAATATACCTAATAATGTTGAAAAAACATAATTTATCATTATCATCGAATAATTAAAAAAATATTCAATACTTTATATATTTTATAATATGATTGTAAAGAATTAAAAAGAAGATAAATATTGTTTTAAATGTATGCATGTAAATCCAATATATATAATTTATTCTAAGAATTGTCAATTATCAATTCAAATGCAAAATGTTAAGTGAAAAAATCGTAGAACATTACTCAATGTTTAACCCCATACACAGACATTACTATCAGAGAAATTAACAGTTAAATTATTTATAATAAATATCGATATCAATAATTTATAAAGACTAATTAATGCGCATTTTTAGTTAAACTTTATAATTGCCATAAGGAATCGTGTGTATTATTACTTAATTTTAATTTAATACTAATTTTCTAAATTTTTTCCAACTATTTCATCTAAGTATAATATTAAATTAAATTAAATTATATATTAATTTATATTAATATATATTAAATTAAATATATAATTAAATTAAATTATAATACTATAATTATGTGTTTTATTTAAAATTGTTGCCGTTTTGCACGGACTTTTTAATATATTTTAATCTTCGATATGTATTATATTAATTATTCGATAATATTTATATTCTATGGATTATTTATATATATATATATATATATATATAAATATATATATACGTATATATATATATATAATATATACGTATATATATATATATATTTATATACGTATATATAAATAAATATATAATATATATATATAAATATATTGTAGGCAATTCTTCAAAGTAGATTTAACCATATAAGTTTTACAGATATATAATTTTTCAAAAAATATTATTTCGTTGTGAATATTAATTTTTTTTTTTCAATGGCACTTTAACTTTTTATTAAAAAAAAATCATATAATTGATGCTTCTACGACTAAATAATTTCTATATTATACGTAGAAAAAATATTTATAAAGTAATGCATGTACAGTCATAATTTTTATTTAACATGATAAGAAAGTTTGTTTGTGTGGTTATTTGCCTTTACTAAGCAACGTTGTTTATCAATTTTACTTTCTGTCGAACAATCAATAAGGCATTATTCTCGAACGGCAGATAGCCTGGAAGAATATTCTTTTAATAAAATTAAATCCAATTGATGTTATTCTGAATGAGTGAATCAATTTTCATCAAAATAATGAGCTCCATTTTTGTTAAATAAAATTGGACGTAAGAAGATATACTTTGATTGAACATTTGATACGATTTCTATATACGAAAATATAGAAAAAAATAAAAAATATTTCAATGATATTGTAAGAAGCAGTAATTTCAATTTAATGCAATAATATAAAAAATAATATTAAATATAATGTACGAGCGTAAATCAAAATGCACATAAAATAGTTTATATTATCTTTAAAAATAAATTATCTTCTGACATTGTTGTTCGATGCTTTTTTTCATTGCGTAATTATTGCAATACATATAAATATTGATTTAATTAACTATCTATAATTAGGGCAATTTCTTATTTATATTGAGAGTCGAACGTCACTGACAGATATTCTTAATGCCGTTATAACAAATACTATAAATTTAATTATATTCAAATTAATTCAATCCCATACCTTGGCCTGTATAATCTGTATACATGTCGATGTATTTTGCACCATAATGTCTCCATTGAAAGCCATAAATCGGGCCTAAATCTCCTTCGTCTCTATCGATGAAACCCAATGAGTCGAGAAACTTTCTAGATGCATTGGCATCCCAAATTTTGACACCTTTATCGGATAGTTCTTTCGCGTTAGTGGAGCCTCTGATAAACCACAGCAATTCCTCAACAACTGCACGCCAAAATACTCGTTTTGTTGTGAGTAATGGAAATACTCCTGAATATAAAGACGAAAAATCTTTCAAATATGTGAAAAATTGTGTAATATGATTTCGCAAAAATGATTGGGATAATGATCGTGCTTAAAAAAAATATTAACTATGGTTGTTCGGTGAATCGATGATTGAATTTATTGAGTTGTAAACTTAAGAAAGTAGAGAATGTTAATACAAATGACTCGAACAAATAATATTATTATATTATACACGAAGTTTACGATAACTTTATTAATTACTTAAAAGCAATTAACAGAAGAGCATGTAGATAGAATATATAGATGTGAAGAAAATTTCGTTTTAATCGGCCAATTAATATCTGTATGAATAAATATATACATCAACGCAAACAAAAAATAAAGTGACAATCTCAGGTAATAATGGATTAATAAAAATGAGTAAAATATTACGTGTGTTATAAAAAATAAATGAATGAGCATACGTAGAAAATTTGGCAAGTTCATTGGATGTGTTTAGCTATGAAGGAATTTAGGTCTCATTAACGACTCATTAGGTAGCATTAAAAAAATTGTCGTGATTGTTCAACTAAGCGGTTTAAAATTAAATAATCTGAAATAAAGTTTGCATATTTTTCCAAATTTATTAAGTTTTAACGCTCGATAATATATATTCTTTAGTTGTTTTTCATATTAATTTAAAGCATTAACAATTCTTGTTTAAAAATAAACTTGTAATATAAAATTCTATAATAATAATAATAATAATAGCGATGATTATTATTATTATTATTGTTGTTGTTGTTGTTGTTGTTGTTGTTGGTTTTAATTAAAAAGAACATTATTCATTCATCAAATGCTACGATATTGTAATAATAAGAAGTCTTATAAGAATATTTTACAGATCCAAAAACATATTGAATTTGAATATTTATTCATATTTATGCATCATTCGCATTTCTTTGCATTTCTTAAAACATTTTTTATTTCTATACGAATAAAATAAATCTGTATGAAAATCTTTACAATATCACCTATGATATAATACTCACCGTCTCTTAAATTAAATCGCATTTGTGCACCAAAAATAGAATGGGTGCCAACACCGGTACGATCATCTTTTACAGCACCTTTTTCCAATATTACTTTAATTAGGTTGAGATATTGATATTCTTCGTGGTCACTTAATTCGGATTTGCTATTTAATAAGTTTTTTTTAAGCTTATTATCTAATCCATTTTGGTGTGCAACAATTGACATTTTGAATTTTTAAATTTACTAATGCCACCGAAGTATGTATTTTTAATATTTTCAGCCTGTTATCTCTACGAAACATAGAAATCAAATTTTATAAATAAACATGAGATTGGTTGATTTATTAGGAAGTATAATACGTAAACAACAAATTTAATACGCCACCATCAGTTTTTAGTTCAATCAAGTCTTATGATGTAAATTTCAATAGAATTCACTCTTGTTAATGTTCAAAAGTTTATTATTATAATTTATTTGTATAAATATATCGAATTTCAAAAAAATTAATAATAAAAAAATAATTATTGTCGCATACAAATTAACGTGCAAATTCTTTATTACAATATATATATATATATATATATATATATATATCTTTACATTGATAACAATAGTCTTCGTAGATAAGATTAAAAAGGATCTTTAAGACATTAAAACGTCTAATACAAACTTATTCAAATGGATTTAGTATAAAATAAAAAACATCAACAGTTTAGTATTATATGTATATATATATATATATATATATTCTTATACATTGTTATACGTATTAAAAACTGTAATCGTTAGATCATCTAAGTGAATAGTACTGTAATATAATAATAAAAACTAATAAAAAGAGTTTTAAACTCTCAGCGTTAAAAAATACAAATTTATTTTCATAATCAATTGTTGCTGTCAAATTAATCATAAGACTCGTTAAATCAATATATTAAAAATATCGAATCAGTTTGTATTAATATTCGTAAGCAAAATTTTGTATTAATATGTGAAAGAAGGAAAGTTGGCAATTGCCGAACTTACCAGGCACGAAGTCTAATCTTATATATGTCTGGCGACAACACAACTTTGAACTTTGATACTCTTACACTTGAAAGCAGTTCTTTTAACGAGTGCACGCGATCAAAAGAAACCAACCGATGCTCCCTTGGTGGCTTTATATGTACTTGAAGAATGACACCCGCCTTGTCTGCATGCTCAAACGTTTATCAAACGTCGATGCTCCAGTAGTGAGCACGTGGACAGTAATTTCCAACAAGATTTACTTAAAAAGTAGAGGACGTATGAGTGATCTCTTTAATATCTGCATTCAAGTATGAAAACGATGTATCTGGTACAATTTTTTCTTCTTCTTTTCCTTATTTTTCTTTTTTAACGCAATGTGCATTCAATGTGTAAGTGAGGAACTGTGTGATTTAATTGTCAATTTATTGGAGTAGCAATTAATAATTATTCATTATATTTGTATTTACTTTGTCTGCGTGTATTTACTTTACTTCTATTTATATTTACAAATTGCCAATCTTAATTGCAATATCATAGACCCTTTAACACTACTCTACACGTACGTTATTCCTACAGTTAGGGTTAGCGAAAGGAGATAAAAAGTATTTCTTATATATAATGAGCATTCTCGCTGTATAATTAGTCGTTTTTTTTTTCTTTTTTTTTTTTTTTAATTCTACATCCGTGCGCAATTGTGTATAATGAAATTGCGCATCCATAGTCTATACGATGGCTAAAAGATTTAAAGAATTTTGGACAGTTAGAAGATTATATTGTTGTAATTTACTTTAATCGATAATTTGCTGCCGCGATTCTTTGCAATCACACATAACACATACATTAAATGAACCCATTTTATGTTCAAAAACACATTTTAGTTATTTTAATTTTATTGTTGGTAGCGACGAATAGTTTTGCACTTACAGAGTAATTAAAATAGGCTATAGTCACATGCAATTCTGTATGAATAAATAATTCATTCATTGAACTTAAAGCACAATACTTTTTTTTTTTTTTTTTTTTTTTTTTTTTTTTTTTTTTTTTTTTTTGTATGTTTCATTGACACTTCAACAACCCTTGAACCCAGCCGCTTCGTTTATTATATGCTGTCAAACATGTACTCTTACTCTTAATATTATCTGAAATAATATATATTCACACAGTTAATAATTAAATAAAAGCAATTGAAACTAATTGTTAAAAAATATATTTATAAAAATTATATAATATGCAAAACTATACAATAAGGATTTTCAGTTTATTATCCATTTTATACAGCGAACATATCAAGTGACGAATAAGAAATGCAATTAAATATATTTTTAATCATTCGTCATTTCTAGCTATCGCATGCATTTTTTGTAAAATTTCAAAATATCTTGTAAATTATCTCAAAAAAAAAAAAAAAAACTTTAAATCACCAATAAAATACAAAAACACCAAAGATTAAACCGAAACGGATATAATAATAAGTAATAATTATACAAGAATAAAATTATACTACAAGAGACGATTTATAATAATCTGCTTTAACAAAAAAACATTGATTTATTAATATGTTTCTGAGATAAGCAATCATTTATGAAATTTTTAATAAAATACTACTGCTAATTATTAAATATAACTTGGTTATTAAAGAAAATATATAGTCATCTTATAAAATAATTATGGATTTATAAAAATGGATATAAATTATGGATATAAATTATGGATATAAAAAAAAAAAAAAAAAAAAAACATAATCGGAAATCCAAAAGCTTTTAATTACAGAGTATAGATATTTTAAAGAATAAATAATAAAAATCTATGAATAGCTTAACCAATCGAATCTCAATTTTTCCGACCAATTAAAGTCTACAATCAACGCTATGGATTTTACTTTAAGGATATTATTTTACATAATAAATATACTAAACATATTTCTACTTTATGGTTTTTTATTCAACGCAATTCTCATAAAAATACTTGTTTCTACGTAATTTATTCATTTTGTGGTTTTAATTAATTTTAATATATAATTTTTTCTAATGATATGAAATACAATTTAAAGTTTTACAAGTGTTGTTAATTTTATAATACACAATTACTAAATAATAAAATATATAACACTGTTATTATTATTATTATTACTACTATTATTCTATACGTTCTCTTATTTTTCTTATTTTATATTATTATAAAGGGAAAGTGTACTTACATATTCTTGAATATTTTTTAAAATAATGAACATTATCAATAATAAATATACTATAAAATGCATTTATCGAATGTATAAATATATAACATACTTGTATTGATAATTTTTTCTATTTCATACTCTTTTTATTCGTACTGAAATATACAAACATATCGCGGCACTTTTAGATAATAATGAAATTTATTTTCTATAATCGTTGAAAGTAAAGCGAAATCATTTTAAACAAAATAATTCTGTTGATGTTACATTATACCTTATGACATTAATTTTTTATTTTTCTTTATTTTAACAATTTAAAAACTATATTAGAAAAATAATTAAATTAACGTTTGCATGTAAAAGTTGCATTAAAACACAAAAATATGTATTTACTTTTGCAATTAGATAAGAAATATTTTGTGTAAGCTCTAAATGGTACCTGTAATTTATAGAATTTAATCTAGATCAATTGAACAAAGTTTTTGAATAAAAAAAAAAAAATTCAAATATTTGTAATTTTATTAAAATGGAATATAATCGATAATTAATAAGAAGAAATAGGACAACCGTAATAGAATTCTTTAAAGATTTTTATAATTCAAGCTTATTTATTTATAAAATGATAAAATTATATTCACTTTTTTTGTTTATCTTAATAGTGATTAATAGCAGTATTTTATTGATGTATTTACCATTACTTTTTATATATACGAGTATTGAGCTTTTAATTAGAAAATTAAATATAGTACTATAAATTTTTAATCTTGTTGCTTTATTGAAATATAATTTAGAATGAGATTTATAATTCGTAAACTCCAATTTAGTAATTACTTATTATTTACATAAACCAATCAATGAAATATATTTCTATTTTTCAATTTGCCTTTTAAATATATTTTTTTGTTTTTGTTTTCAATGATTGTATACATAAAAAAATGTTATATATGTCAATTTTTATATTAGAAATATCGAATAGTTTATCCCATAATATTGTTCAAGTTTTTCAAATTTGATTTATATATTTCATATATGTAAAATGGTTCTAAATTATAACGTAATGATGGTTTTCTTTTATAAAACTTTTTATACTTTTAAATAATTTCGATGGAACTACTAATTCCTTTCATTACATGAATTATGTTAAAAAGAATTGAGTAGCCAAAAATGATATTTAGTCTAATATTATTATTAATACCAAAAAACGTTTGATTTAAGTTATGTAAGCTAAGTTATCTAATATGTAAAGTTTTTATTAATAAATAAAGCAATTGTGATTTAATAAACATAAAACGAACTTATTTTTTAATTAATACAGATTAAATAAATACATGAAAAATTATTATAATTTTGAATTAATAAATCGAAAATTTTTAAATATAATTTTCAATAGTTACATTATTTTAATTTTTTATTATCAAGGAATATAGTTGAGGTTTTTTATACTCTCTTCCATGAATAAATATAATAATATCAAAATTTTGTTGAAGCAAAATTATATTATTATGAATCTAATATCAATAATATTTTATCAAATTATAAGTTTTAAGTATTATATATATATATATATATATATATATAATACTTAAATGATTAAACTTACTCGATTGAGTAATTGATAATAATAAAGATAGGAATTATGTTAGCATAATTCATAAATAATGTGAATAAATAATGTAAATAAATAACAATAAATCATTAAAATTTTAAATATATTCTCAATATAATAAATTCAGCGCCAAATTAATGTTAGTAAATTCTATGATTATTATATTCCTAAATCTATTAAATATTATTACTATTAAAATAGAAATATAAAAATATTAACTTATATGTGTCCTAAATAATACAAACTATAAATAATTTTTCTAAATTGTTTTAATATATCAATAAATTGTTATACATGTATTTCATGTTAAATATGTAATTAAAAAATTCGATTTCTTTACGTTTTTAAATACAATTCTTAAAACTTCAATGTAGATATCTAGATTCAATGATATTAAAATTTTTTAATTTTATAATCTAATATATATATATATATATAATAAATATAAATATAAATGCATGGAATGAAATTAAATGGAATTGAATTTTCGAAATTTATCTTTGAACTATACTTTGGTTATCATATCAGAAAATTTTTGATTAGTAATATATAATTTATATTTATTTTGTCTTCATGTTACAGTTTACATCAATAATGATAATGCATATCTCCCCACATATTGGAATAATAAAATAGCATGATTACTTAATTTAGCCATAATTTAATTAAAAAAAAAATAATGAATTTTATTATTTCCAACAAAAAAAATCAAACAATAATATTCTAAATTAAATTCTCTTATAAATTAATTATCGATATATTTATTTACAAAATAATTAATTCTCAAATGACTTATCTCGTGTGTCTTTAGTAAATTAGTATTTATATGATTAAATTGTTTAATGTTTTACGCACTATGCATTATTGCATTACTCACGGAAGTAAATTCTTTGTAAGGGTATTATTATTATTTGTATGTGCTATTAATTACTGTGTATGTCATTTAAATAAAATCTCTTTCAGAATAAATTGTCACTAAATTTAATTAATTTCGAATTTATTATTTTATACCAGAATGCATTTGTTTATTTAGTTTTCAGATTCTACAACTAAGAAAAGTATCCATTTTTCAGAAATATATTTTGCTTCTGACTCGAAAAACTAAGAAATTTAAATTGGTAAACAACAAGCCTTCAAAAAGTTAAAAGGTAGATGGTAATTAAAGTATTATAATAATTGAAATATCGATATAAAAATTTATAATTTATTATTTACTTTATCAACACCATTTATTTATCAGTGAAGTTCGCTACTTAATTATATGACGCCAAACTGCAGATTTTCTTTTCTAATTTTCTTTTAATGCAATAATTATTTGATCACGGTGCATTATTGTTTTACAATATTAATTATTAATTTTACAACTTTTCCAAAAACATTCATCTGATTTAATTTAATTATAGTATTCCTATGCAGTAAAAATGTTTAAAATACATTAAACTTTAAATATTTAAATATTTCAAAATTAGAAATTATTTAATAATTTGTAGATACGCATTATATATATATATATATATATATATATCATTCGCGATATGTTATATTAAAACTCACAGATTCATACACTTTGAAGCTACGGATACATCTATAAATCTGTTGCCAAAAGTTTTTTATATCGTTATTACAAAAAAAAAAATAAATAAATAAATAAATAAAATAAAAAATCTGACAAATTTAAACAAATATATTGATATCGTATCATTATTTAATTTAAAAATTGTACCATTTTTATATCTAATATTTGAAAAATAAAACTTTGACATAATGTTAATTATACTATTTTACAATTTACTTTCTAATATCCTTCAAGTATAATTTATACTCAGAATCACTTTCGCTTCTATTATTATTAGTAATTCAGCTATGTTCAGTGAATATATGCACTCTCACTCTGTCCTTCAAGTTGATCTTTTCTTTTTCTTTTTTTGCTCTTTTCATTATATATAAATTCATATCCATTATATTTTCTAAATTAATTTTTATCGATTTTTAGTTTTGTTGAATTTTTTTGTTCTAACGACAAATATTTTTCTATTACATTTCCGTGTACTTTCCTTGGCCATGAATATAAATTAGAGTACTACGCTTATCATTTCACGGCTCAAAGTTACACTCAACATTTATCATATTATATGTTGGTACGATTTGATCTATTATTTTGTTGTATTTAACAAACTAATTTTCAATACATAATTACAAACAACATTCATATTTCCATTTTATTTTATATATTTATTCTTACATCAAAGTAAAAAAAAAAAAAAACATTAAAATCACACGGTCTCTTACAGAAAATTAAATAACAGTTTTTCAATTTATCTTTCAAATTTGTAAGAATTTTACATTTTTTTTTTTAAACATTCTATGTATTACATTCACAAATTTCATAATGGGAATGTTGTAATATAACAATTTTCTGGAATTAATTGGTTTCATTTGTCATGCATTCATAAACAATATTAATTTGTATTAAATTTATATTGTTAATGAACTTTTTCAGTGAAAAATTATTAAGAAATGTGATAAATCTCATTTCGAATAAGACGATAAAATACATGATTTTTCTTTATATGTGAACAATAATTGTATTGGACTATAACCTACCCGATTATTAATAACCTGATTTTATTTTAATTAATTATTATAAAATATTCAAATCAAATTAACAATATCAATATAATTTATTATATAATTTTTTAAATATCCTTTACTTCCAATAAAAATAATGGAAAAATAATGGATATTATGTATAATAATAGACATATATTCTTATATTTAAAATAATTATTCCTATATTTTCATCAATAATAAAGTTATATAAATCAATATCATGTATAATATAATTAATGCTTGGAATTTAAATATTTCAAATATTAATTTTATAAGTATTATTTATATTATATTATTTACATCATTTCATTTATTATTAAAATATATAAATTTATTAATCTAAAAATATTATTTTAATTTAAATATGTTATTCATAGTTTAAAAGTATGTTACGATAATATGAATTATAATATATCAATAATTTTTACCGACGTATGTAATCTGTTAATTTAATATATCAAACGAACGTGGCATACTCTTTGAAAAAAACATAAAATTTACACACTTTATTAATTTTATTAATTAATTTAATTCTAGAGATTTAGTCATTTATTTTTGAACATTAAAAATTTTACTTTAAGAAAATTATTAATTATCGAGAAAGTTAAATATGGTTCGTATACTATAAAATTAATAAGATTTAGTGACTCTGTTTATAAATTTTTCGATAAAAGGAAACGAATATTGAAAAAGTGAAATTTAAAAATATATTCTTATAAGAGTCATGTAAATAAAATAAGTTCGGTTAATATTGTAATTTCAAACAGCCATTTGAAGCCATTTACTACAACCTGTTACGCTTGTACGAAGAAAACTTTTAAAAAGATATTTTATAAAACTTTATTTTTCTCTATTATCGATGAAAAATATACAAATATACTATATTGATTTGACAGGTTAAATATAACGCAAACAATAGAAAATCAATTGTGAACGCTTATTATAATACATATTTTTAATATTGTCAATGATATTAAATATTGACAGTTTGTTAAAAGGTAATGAATTTTTTTTTTTTTTTTTGTAATACATCTATTAAAAATTTCTTTCTGTGTCATCGTATTAATGGCGACAGTTTCTATCATCAAATATCAAGTATCTATACAGTATCGTGTTGTCCATATTACTTGATCAAAATGTATTATTCGATTGGATTAGGAAGCAAATAAGCTCGATAACATATATAACTCATCGCTCAAAAACTAGATTTTTACAACAATAATTCGTATGCCATTCCGTGAATATGGATTAGTCATAAAGACACGTGTTCTTTAACAACGACGTAAAGATCTTAGTCAGCTGATAAAGTCCATCAATACAAATAAATGGAGAATAAATTAAAATAATCATAATGACAGTTAACATCGAATGACTGAATGCATACATTTTGCAGTGAGTACAATCTTCGACGATAAATACTAGCCGCGTATTTTCATGAGAAATAATTCTTTTAACGCGCTAAATGTTTATATTCAAGTATTGGTAGACAAAAAATACCCTGCGTAAGGTTAACAACAATAGTACAACAATAGCCTACAATTATCAATAACTTTAGTAATAGGGGACATTTCTACTAAACTGTTAATTATATTTACAAATAAATAAAATAGGTAAATAATTCAGTTATTTCTTTTACATAACATTATTTTACAAAGAGTTTATACAATATAAAATATTAGAATTAAAAATATATACGAAATAATGTTATTATTATAATAATAATAATAATAATATTGTTGTTGTTGTTGTTGTTGTTGTTGTTATTATTATTATTAATGCGCAAAATGTTTAAAATACATTGCCTCGAAAATAAAGACTGTGATATTTCATCATAGATAAGTCCATGTAACTCAATGCATACAAATAATATATAAATAATGATTTTTCCTGATTCAACATTAAAACTTAATTATCTAGCTATTAGATGATTAAAGCTTGAGATTAGTTGATATTAAAGCTTGAGGCTTGGAAATTCCAATGACGATACAAATATAAAATTTGTTTAATAAATTTTAATATAAAATTTCTATTTGTAACAAAAGATAATTTTTTGTTAAAACACATAGATATTAAAAATATTTAATTATTTAAAATTAGTGAATGCGCATTTCTGTTTTGTTAATGTTTTATGTTGTGATTTACCGATAAGAAAACTTATATAATACAACGATATTAAAATAAAATCAATTTTATAAATTAATATTTCAATAAATTTACTAGATCTATCGAATTATTTAATTGATTCTCTCATTTTTATTTATACACATAGGATATGCGTGCATAGGCTGAGCTTAAAGAGTTTAAGTAAATCACCTAATTGCTCTACATTTGAACTATTCGACAATTTAATAAAAGCACATTGATAATTCCAAATTTCCAAGTTAAAGAAATATATGAATATTATATATATATATATATATATATATATATATATTATAAATAATTAACGTGATTTTATAATGATATTATTTTAATAATAAATACAAGTAATCGTGAATGTCTCTAGCATAAAGAAATCTTCAGCACTGTGCGTTTATGCGAGGTGAACTTGTTCAGTGTTTTGTTTTTAAATGTCTTTTCAAATTCACATAAACGACGAATAAGCATTTGTAAGATTGGCGAGAGTAAATTAATTTCGTGAAAACGTTTCCAAAGAAATTTCTTGTTCGGCTATCGTGTAATCATTTAATTATGTCACGTTGTTCATGATGAAATATTGAAAACTTCGCTTATTGAAGAGGCGCCAACGACAAAATAAATGCTTCGTCATAATTAATCGTAATGATTTGTTCAAAACTACGAATCCACACTGTTGAAGATTCTTAAAAAAAACTGAAATCAACTATCGAAGCGATATTGATATTATATGACGTTCTTTGTACAATTGAAGTTCTTTTTCTTATCAAAACAGTTTAGAATACTTTTTTTTTTTTTTTTTAATGACTAAAAATGAAACGGCACACAAAAACATCCCATACCAACATTGAACAAAAAGCAATCGATTGTGCCTTCGTGTAGTTGAATACAATACAGCCATATACATTCAACGGGTTAATAATTAGTCTTCAAAATTATTTAATTATGTCACTAAACACGCTATTTTGATCATTGAGAATCTTATCTTTAAAATTACTGACGAAAGACATATGTACAGATCTCTGCATACGCGTGCATCTACATATTACATTTATTAAATAATTGCTTTTACGCCCATTTATAAACATCATTTGAATAAGAAATAGACGAAGCGACTATATTATAAGCTTCTAACCATACATAACCACGTGCTACCAAATACATTAGTCACGAGTATCACATTATGGATATTTCATGTTAGTCGGTGTCGTATATCCTGGTTTATGAATCGATTGCGTGAAAGAAACAACGTGGACACAAACTACGCGAATAAACATTTCGTTTTATTAAATGAAAGTCTCGTCGTAATTATTAGGACGAGAATAGCCCCAATAGGCACAGTACATGTGTGTATCATAAAATAATATAGCGGGTAATCAATTCTGTCGAGAATAACTTTTTATCAGAACAAAACTTGCCGGTAATAAAATCTTTTACGACAAGGATGTGATTTTATCGACTAATATTAACGAAATATTACAATATTCAATAACGAAATATAAAGAAGATAATGACAACAACAACAACAACAACAACAACAACAACAACAACGACAAAAAATAAATATTTTGTCTATTTATAAAGCAGTAGTTCAGTAACGGAAATAAAGTTTCGAATATCATAGTTTGTTCGTTTCATATGCTTTTGTACGGGCATTTCTAATTATAGATTCTCAAATCGAGTATTTACGAATTTTTATGAAACTTTCTACATATTTTTCTACTTTATATAATAAAATTGTGCATTTAAAAAAAAAAAAAGAATAATTTTTTTATTAACGTCCCCGTTTACGATGATCCCCGTCATATTTAAGTAATCGTGTGGATAAACTTATATTTTGAAAGTAAAAAATTATGGCCCCAGGGGGGATCGAACCCACGACCTTTGCGTTATTAGCGCAACGCTCTAACCAACTGAGCTATGGGGCCAATCGGACATCAATATTTGCAATATAATTTTCTTATTATATATATAAGATGCATGCGCGTACGTTGTGTAAATGTATGCGCGCGCTCGCATACACGTAATTGAATAATATATTTTGATTGTCATTTCAACATGTAACTTATGTTTTATAGAAAAATAATATATTTCACATTGTGATTATAAGAAAAAAAAAAAGAAAAAAAAAATGATTATTTTTTTAAACGGTTATATTTGGAATGAAGTGTTCACAAAACTAATGTGTAAATCTTATAAATTTGAAATTTTTTACAGATAAACAATATCAATAGTCGTTCGAATAAATAATTAAAATCAATGTATTTCATAATAGGGACATTCTTATTTTATAATGTACGTGGTGCCCAAAATTTTAGTTTACCAACATATTATATCATCATATTATATTTATTTCTTTTCATAATATTTTAATTTTAAAAAGATTGCATATATATCAAACCGGTTATAATTATTTAATAATCTTGGATGTAGATAATGGTATATTCTATTTAAATAGAATTACCAATGCAAAATAACAAATTTAAATGCATTGGCCACTTGTACTTGAAATACAATATAAATACATCATTCTGTCCACTTGTTTATTAAATAATTAATCATAATACTCCACCTCAAATTGTCAAACTCCGATTCGTCGAAACTCGATCAATCTAAATAGAAAAAGAAAACCGAAAATTAAAGTTTAAGGGATTAAAAATTATGTTGTAAAAGTATTTTCATTTTATGTGTTTTATTTGTTTAGATACAAAAATATCATTAATTAAATCAGTATAATAACAATATTATTTTAATTTAATCATAACATTAGTTTTTTAGATTTTTACATTAAAGACATTAATGTATAATTAAAGGTTGAAAAAAAAAATCATTTTTACCTATTTATAAACTTTAAAATAATATTTTATGTTTATTAATCATTATATACATAATATGTTATTACTCGTATAATCTTTTACAAATATTATTTATACTTTTTGGCTCGAACGGATACATTTTTATACAAAAATTAATCTTTATCAATGTTTAGATAAAAAGCTGAATTTTCTAATAAACATCAACAGTTATTCGGGACAATAAATTTTGAAAGCTTTGAAAAAGTAATGTGAATAAGTATATCTTTCAAGCTTTAAGTAAACTTTACATATAATAACACATATATTTCTAAACTGCGCTGGTTACAATTATCATCGGCAATCGCAAATTTACGTCAGTCCAATGTTTCTCATATTCTCGATATTCGCGAGCTATTGTGTTTACGGGTATTGCTAAATTTAGGAAATTTAGGTAAAATTATGGTTTATTCCATGGCTACCGAACTTTCATGGTGTGCTTTTCGCGGTCAAGCCCAAACGCCTTGGGTCGCCAATAAAAGCTACTGACCCTTGGAATCTCCGTTCTTCATTTGACAGACAGATTTTTCGAAACTTGCTATTCTACTTTTAAGTCCATCGTTTTAAAAATTCCACACAAACAAATGGCAAAAGTGGACATTTTCAATTTTTAAACGAATCATAACTTCCGAAATATCGAATAGTGTATCATTAATTCACATATCATAAAATATTATTAATTTAGTACATGTATGCGTCATACGTTTACATTTAAATAATAAAATAACGCTTATAATTTAATTGATAGCAAATTTAATGACTTTTTTTTTATTTAATTCGCAGAAAGTGAATTCTTATTGATATTAGTAAGAGAGAGCAAACACGTTGAATTGTATTGAATTGTTATTTGATTTCAACAATTTCATATTTTGAAATACATACTATAATGTATTAAAAATAATTTTAATTATGAATTTGTTTATGTTAATTTAACATACATTTTATGATTTTCATACAAACAAAATATTTCCATTTTTATTTTCAGTTTTACAAAAAATGGTTTTATAAAATCTGAAATTGAAAAAATGCTATGCTTTTACATCGTTATATGTAACGTAATCGTAAAAATATATTTCCAGTAATTAGGTGTAATGTAATATTTTTAAATTGATTTAATATTATATTATACACATATACATTATTATCTTTTATTATCGTCGGTTTATCTTGGCTATTGTTACTCTATTTTTGCTTATCCTTAAAATTACGTAAATAGTATATGGTATTTTAAATTTAGTTTATTAAATAACAGAATTTACAAGTCGTTTAATTTTCATTTTAAAATAAAGTTTCGGTACGCAATTAATTATATATCAATAAGAAATACATTGGTTATAATAAAAAAAAAAAAAAAAAAAAATCTCTATATTTTACTTTAATTTTGTGTATAAAATGTTAATAAAACGTAGATGTTGTAAAGAAAAATAATTAATCTTGTATTATAATTGAATATTTATTAATTCGTAGCCTTAAAGACATGTTCAATATAACGATGATAAATATTTTGTATATAAAATTTTAGCACTTTATTTACTCTTTCATACCTGCAATGGTATACAAAAAAAGCAAAAAACATACAAATATTATATTAGTTATAAACTGCTATTTCACATTAAGTTACTCTATTTCCAAATTTTGTTGAAATATTTGTCACCTAATAATATCAAATATATATTTAAAAAAAAAACGTAAAGAAAATGTTAACTATTGTATAATATGTTATTTTATAAAAAAAAAAAAAAAAAAAAAAAAAAAATTGTTTTAAAAAAAAAAAAAAAAAAAAAAAAAAAAAATTATTATGAAAAACTGATTTAAAGACTATAAATAAAGATTAAAAATAGACAGAATAGTAATCGCACGTTGAATTAGAAAAATATTTATATTTCATTATATTATAAAAAATAATTTAATTTTTCAATTGTTCTTTTCCTACAAAATCTTACTCGATTAAACACTATTACATTTTTAAGAAAATACAAAAAACAGTTTTTTTTTTAATTTTTCTTATAAAATAAGGCAAATAATAGGAATTTCAAAAAAAGATTATATTCTTATGTACAAATATTTTAAGGCTTATAATCCTATATAATAGTTCACACAACAAACACGTCTAATATTTTATAAATTTTGACTGACAAAATATGTCATATATTTATTTATTGACGTAGTGTTGCATATATATATATATATATATATTTATTTATTTATTTATTTATAAACGGTTTAGGTATGTACAATATTTGGTAAAATATCATTGGTAATATGCAATATGATTAAACGTTATTTGTTTAAGAAAAAAACATTGTTAAATCGCCTGAATATTTTATTTTGATATATAGTAGATAAATGCTTATCAACTATGCGCATTAATTCTCTAGCTTTATTTTACTGAAACGGAAAACTTATATACAATTAAAAAATTAGATCGTTATCACAAAAGTAATTACTTATTAGCAAAAATAGAATTAACCCTCAGCTATAAATACATTATCAAATAAGCCAAACAATATAATTGTTAATATTATAATTTCCTATAAGCACAAAAATATCAAATTTTCATGTTTATAATCATAATATAAACTTGAAAAAATATATAATACAATTAATAAAAAAATGGAAACTATTTCAATCCCAATATTTTAGCGTAATGTTTTAATATAAACATTGCAATTTATATAGAAAAGGTAAAAAAATTTCTTACTATTTACAACAATTGAATAAGAATACAACATTTCTTTCCTACGTAACATCCTACTTAACAATCAAATTGAAAAATTCAAATATTCTTTCATTATTATATTTGTCTACATGGAGCTAATTATGGGATAGTAGGAGTTTAGATTATCATTAACATAAATGAATAAGTAGATTGTATAAAAATTATAGTAAAAACAAATACAAAATTTAATTTATCTAAATTCTTACAGAGTAGTAGAGAACTTTATATCGATCCCTTCATCGCCTCTTACAAAATAAGTTCTAAAATGTAAATAGTATTATTTATATAAAATGTTTATAAGGATGTTAGATTTTTTAATAAACTTTTCAAATTTAATAGATTTTTTTGTTATTAACAATATAATGCAATGAAGCTTTACAGCTTTCATTTTATTACTTATTTTTTCTCGTACTTAATATCTATCTTGTTTCATACTTTTTATTTTTTATTTAATTTACTTTGATTTTATATATCGATCTACAAACGAAATCTACGTGTAGATATCTTTTTTACTACATTCATTTTTATAACTCCGTGGGAGCTAGAATGAGGAATCCGTTGTTGTTGTTTTTTTCTCCAAGTTTTCAACTCGATTTGCCACACATTAAATATTAAATTTGTTTATTAACTCATGTTTGTTCGATCAACGATTTATGTTTTGTCACCAGGGGACAGTGAAATCTTTTCCCGTTATTATTTTTATACATGAATTAATAAATAATGGATAAGCAGCAATGATTTACGTTATGGAAACACACACTCGCACGCACATTATATATATATATATATATATATATATCGCACGCGCTCGCGCACGTGAACACACTTTTATACACCTGCATATAAATTGATTAGAATTTGATGAGCTAAACAGCCGAGGGTTAATATTACAAAAATATGATTGCATAGTAAAAGTAAAACGAACTTATGTTAAGAGATAGTTGATTCTTTTAATATCCCTGCACTAGAATTTATGTCACAGTTTCTTATTTTAAAATTTTGGCGAATATGTATAGCAAGGTTGAAGGATGGCTACGTAATTATTGTATTACTGCTGTTCTGAGGTGAATCAGGAGTAATAACGTCGGCAGGCCCTTCAACGCATTCGTTCGAACTTGAACTTTTTCCTGATTCGGCGTGATAATCCGAAAAAGAGGCGGTCGGAGCACTTTTTGCCGTGACAACCAAAGTTTCTGGAAGTAATGAAGTTCTTTCGTCTGCGCTACTCCAGGTCTGCTGGTATGATCCGCGGCCGCGTATTCGTCTACTTAAGGAAGATCCAACTACACCCAAGTGTTCCTTAATGTCGTTATGTACGTCGGATACGTCCCACATTTGTCTGAAAATTTATTGTAAATACACTTATTTTTCTGGGACATTATAGGAATGAATAATTGTACGTAACTTAAGATTTTATCTTCTCGTTTCAATTAAAATTGGTAATATTTTTTAATTGACAAAGTACTGTGCAGAAGAAATTCAGATAATTCAGTATTTTAATAATAATGATTGATAATTTGTTCACAAAATTGTATATATTATAACACATTTTTTCACAGATTAATCATTTTAATTTTTATAATTTAACAATATACTTCCAACTAATTACCGTCATCTTTAACATTAGAAACACAATACACCAATATTTCTTAGAATTGATATGACTTTTATATTATAAATATTTACCTAAATGCATCCCACCATGCTTGACTTTGGGACAAATTAACAAAAGGCTTATAACTAAAGCTATAATGATGTGCGACGGCAGCTAAGAACATTTCTATGCAAATTAGGAAATCTTGTAATTTTGATGATATATGCCTTATATCGGCTGTATTATCCGTGTCAAATATATTTGATATAACATCAAAGTACACGAGTACTGCTATTAATACTCCTTGGCTAGAAAATTAGGATAAATTAGTTGGCGTTCATAGTAAAATCGTTTAAATTTACAATTATAAAAATAACTTTCACAATATCATATAATATAGAAATGAAATATATAAATAACGATTATCTATATAAATGTCAATTAAAGAATACGCATAAAATATAAATAAATATTAGATCAGCTTATTCTAAAAATTGAAGTTTATTTGAAACTTTTATTCTTATGTATAAATATTCATAAGTTAATTGAAATATTTTCTTTATAAATTATTTGTAACATATTCAAATTGTACATTTACATATAAGGACGTTTATATTTTTAACGTAGAAGCATAAAATGAATTCTAACGGATTTTCTATTTTTTTTTTTTTTTTTTTTTTTTTTTTTTTTTTTTTTTATTTTAAATTCAGACTGTTAAATAGTAAGAAATACTTTTAGTCCTGAATTTTTTGAAACGTTAATCTTAATATTTGCAAATATGTTTTATAATAAGCTACAAAAACATAAATAATACTTTCTTACAAAAACGAGAAGAAAACAACAGCTTTAATGCACAAAAATTTTCCTATAGGTTTCATAGGCTTCAGTGCTTCTGCATTGGCACGATAAAAAAGAACTAAGCAATACATAGCCACAAATTGGGATAAATTATTTAAAGCAATCATGTAGGGGAAAGCGACACTTGCTTTAAACTCTCCCTCTCCGTACACATTATTTAATTCGCAAATGCTGTAAAAATAAAGTAGATACGTTATATACGGTAAGACAATAATAGGCAATAGTGAGAAAATAATTATTTACAATGACACTAGCGTTGATATTGGTCGAACAGCCGTATATTGTAGTATTCCATGTTTACACATGTGAACAAATTCACGACCCATTTCCCAGTCGGGAATGCAACACAATGGAAACATGTGGTGTACTTGAGGTGAAATCTCTAATCTATGCTCTAACTGATGGTCGGCATTCAGATAAGCGAATAAATACATCATAAAATTGTAAATAACGTAAGCTTCGTAACATTCTCTTATACTGTCCACGTATATACTTCCATCTGGGTAAACTAAACCAAGCCACTAAAATATCAATGAAAAGTATAAGTTTAAACGAGTGATAAGATTTTTTTAAACTAGTGACAATAAGAATCTTACTGCGTTAACTGCGTAAATAGGTACCATCCATAATACACTAGAGTAAAAGAAAATGAAGTCAATTTTTAAAACTCAACTTTACCTTACACCAACATTTTTTTTCGCACACAATAATTTGACAGTAACCCATGTAAAATATATTACAAATTATGACAAATATAAAATTATCTTATATTCACCTAACCAAATTAAATTAAATTAAATATAATAGTTTAACAATAATTGTTTAATTACAAATGTTTTATAATATCTCATATTATACTTTAACAATCATACAATAATATAATAATATCAATATCGAATAGTTATAGTGTATTTGATATAATAATTATATTACTTTTAATCAGGTTGGTAAAAAATCTTTCTTGCATATAATAATAGATTTAATTTCAATTGATAAGAATTATAATTTTGAATTTATAGATAACAAAGTTTTTTTTGTAATGAATGTTTATGAAACTTGCGGTTTATGTCTCTTTATCAATTAGGAACCACGCAGCATGAATTATTATTGTAAATAAAGTTTAGACGTTTTATATAAACTTGTTTCATTCGAGAAGAAAATATTATATTCTTATCGCATAATCTTTTACTATTTGAATCAGGTTATGAAATAAATTTATTAATACTGATAAATATTAGTATCGATAATCTTCAAAAGATTCTTAACTTTTAAATCGACTTAAATCAAAAATTAAAATTCGTGCATGGCTAAGATGTAATAAATACTTATTACTTCCAAGTAGCTCTCATTGTCAATATATTTACTTTAAGAAAAAATTAATAACTTAAAAATGATTATTTACCGTATGATATATTTTTGTAATCTTGGTTGAGTATAGTAAATCATATGTTGAACAATTTCATAAAATGCAATAGGAAGAGCCAGAAGAACGAAAGCTCCTCCGACCAAAGCACCTTGATCTTGCTTTTTGAAGCCATTTTTTATAGAATTAGCTAATAGGATTGGTACAAGTATAACAATGAGGAGACCATAAAAGCACGTCAATACTGGTAATATCCAAAGTCGCCAATGTCGACAGAAAGTGGCCATCGTAGATAAGTAATAATTTTTAAACATATCACATTATTCTTTATTCTTGGAGTCCCTTTGACCTACTGTATTATACGAAAAGATAAAACAATATTAACAATATAATAACATTATATGATAATATGAAGAACGTTGAATAAAAAAAGAAAGAGAAAAAAAAAAAGAAGAAAAAAAATTAATAATATAACTTTAATAAAAAAATTAATAAAAACATAAAAAAAATGGTCAAATAAAAGTCATTTGCAGTAAAGTTAGAGGATTACAAATTAAACTTTAACTTTCATATTTTCCTTCTAATCGTCATTCTATGCTCAATCATAATGCAATTTAAAACATAGCTACAAAATTTTAAATATTAATAATTTAAAAATAAAAATAAAATTTTAAATTAATGCCACTTCTATTAATGCGTACTATTTCTATTAATAAATTGCTTTCTAAATTTTTCAACAATAATATTAACATAACTAATACAAGATATTGCATTGGACAATATAAAAAAATCACTAAAGATAATTGTAAAAACAACCTAATAATTATGATAATACTCTATTTATGAATGACTCAATGTAATTACAACAAAGGCTCAATCGAATTAGACAAACAATACCACACACACATACACACTACGTCCACAAAATTTAACTTGCCCATTAAAATTCACATTTGCCTATTTAACTGGATAGACGAATTGAACTAAAGAGCAGACTAAATCTTCGATGAAAATATTTGTCCGCTTGAACGATCTAATCATAAATCTCGTAATTGGCACTGTGTCATCTTTATTACAGTTATATATTCACTCGGCCACGCAAAATTCTTACAGTTACGTTTTATATATATATGACGGTATTTACGATCGTGGCTACGATACATAATCAAGCTACACCCTACGAATCCAGGTAAACTACAAAGAATAATAAATACATGTATAGTTCCGGCATGTATAGCACCAATAATTACATGAGAACGAACAATTTTACTTCGCTTAGGTGTGTAAAGCCAAAGGCACATGCAGATAATGACTCGCGCACGCGCATTAGATACACAAGTACGTGAGATTACGTATTTATTGGCTTCTTCGCATAACTACGCATATTTCAAAATCTCGGTTATGGATATTCATTATACGATCAATTATAACAAATGCTCTTTAAAAATTGACAATGCTTAAGGAAATAAAAAATTAATATGCTACGTTTGTGTGCGAGCGCGCAAAGATTTTTAATACATAAATATGATACAATACTTATATTTTATTAAATTGTTCCAATAATTTGGCATAGCGAGTTCATATTCAATGTTATTTTCGATTAAAACCCAAGTCTTGACACTCGATATAATTGAATTATTTATCTCGACTTTCTAAAAAATTAAACACGAATTCTTCCTCCTTTATATTATTCGTTTATTCACGAGATAATGAAAAATCAAATAGATTAATGAGAATATTAAAATTTACGAGAATATAAGGTATATGTAAGGCATAGGACACTGCAATTTTCCAAATTCATAAATTAATTTAAGATAATTAGGCGATCCAAAGCGAAATAATATTAACAAAAAGCAAAGATGATACAAATACCAAAGTAATGTAGACAACTATAAAGATTTATGAAAACATTGCATTTTCAATCGTATAAAAGTTTTATGCTCAATTAAAGTAAAACGAAAACAATCAATTTTTTTTTTTTAATTAATTAATTCTTTCAGTAAAAAAATGCAATTACTGAGAAAAATTTGTCTTAAGCTCGAACCTTACTATTATCATTATTAAAGAAAGAAAAGAAGAAAAGAATACATAGAGTAGCGATGATCGAAAGAGAAGTCTACAAACGATACGAATAAATCGCTCGAAATTACAGTGACCGACTTAGTCTTTCCTTTGAAAGTCACGAACAGGAGAATTGAAAGTTAAAATAAATAAATTTTCTACCACGCTTTATTTATTGTTTTCAGGTACAAATTATCCAAGAGAAGATAGAATCGTCAGAATTATTAATGTAAGTCATATCGTACTTTAAACGATAAAATCATTTATCATTGCGTCATTATATATTTCATTATATGTAAATCGAAATATTTTATTTTTCATAGTTAAAAAAGATAATTAAGAATCCTTTTCATTTACACGTAGATTGTTCGTATATAGTACTTGAGCTCAGATTTTTAAATCGGAAAACAAGTACGTTATAAGATATAGCTGGCTGGTTCTTTTGATTGATAAAAGAGAGAGAGAGAGAGAGAGAGAGAACTCTTGAAATTTATTGAATTAAAGATTATTAATTTTAAATAATTTTTTTTTTTTTAAATAAAGTAAAATAAAGAAATGAAAAATCTTCACGAATATAAAGCTCATCGTTATTAATATTTCATTAAAGATAAATTCCGAAGACTATAGCGAATTATTTGCAAACTAGTTAAGCAAAGTAAAATTGCCAGAGCAACCATACAGTTGCTTTTGTAAATGAATTTCAAAAATTGGCAAATCCTATGAATGTAATTAAATATCCGTTACGAAATTAAATATTGAATGAGAATGCATAGATGTAAGTTTTTCAAAAATTAATATTTAACATCCATTGTAAACAAGACTTCAAGATTCATTAGATTATTAATACGTAAAATGTGTCATTCTCAAGTTAAATGTCGACTCTTTAAGTAAACTATGACACAGCCACATACAATATAATATCTTATCATTTCATTAATTCTCATTTAAACGATTATTAAACATTGTATATTATCAACAATGTACATCCATGTTTAAGTATATATTAAAATTCTTCTTTTTTTTTTTTTATACTAAACTATACAACTTAAACCAAAGAATAAATATCGTTTCTTTGATGAAAATTAGAGAGTGAATTCTAATCTTGCCGGGTTTCCAATATATTGTTTATATAATTTTATATGCGCGCATGACGAGGTGGCTGTGAATATTTGAATATGTGAGTATTTGCATTTGCATGCTTTTATATAAACCTATTTGGATGTATGGAGGCTCGCGTACGTGTGTGCATATGCATATCATTCTGTGTTTATGCATTGTTTATACACAAATAAACATAAAAGAAAAATAAGAAAAACGTATACCAATAGGTCACTACTACAGTTGACGAGTTTGAGCAATTTTATTACTATGACATTAAGGAATTAATAAAAATTCAGGTATAAATAAAAATAATTATCTTTCTAACCTAACACCAAAACGTTGTAATGAAAATCGATTGACGATTATAACATTTTTATTAAATGTTTCGTTTAAAATCTATTATCATTAACATTATTTTACTGTTTACATTTAAGATTGAAATTCAGATTATAATTTTTTTTTTTTATCAGAGTATAAAGTATTAAATGAATAAGTTCCAATCGCTATTTCAATCATAAAATTGATAAATAAATAATAATTGCGTATTAAAATTCTTTAAATGTGCAGCGAATAACGTATTTTTATTTTATATTTCAATTTTATGCCAATATGCATAAAGCAATATAACTTTTTAATCTATTTTTTACTATTAATACACATTGGAGATGCGTATTTTTTACGAAAATTAATTTTTCTCCTCGCAAATCTTTAATCGTATATGTCAGGTATTTAAAATCGCTCGCATAAATTTTGTATTAATAGAATACAACGCATTTACAACTTTTCTTTTACAACATTCTCGATGGGGTTTTAAATCAATTGCACGTCCTAATTAATAAAAATATTTAGTCAGAAAGTGAAATATTGAAGAAGATATCACCTGTTTGTTCGCATTATAATGATTAAAAATATAAAACAAAACCAAAAATAAATAAATAACTTTTTCAAAATCTTAAAATATACCAATAGAGATTGAAGTAGTTGTTTCGATAACATATGTAAGGAGCTTTAACAAATCGACTGAGATTACCGAAAGGAATTTTCTTCAACTTGTAAATCGTATATCATTTAACTTTATCCATTAATTTTATTATCAGGTTAATTATTATTACTTAGTTGACTTTTACTTTTAAGCTTTAGTATTGTTCGTCATTGTAAGGTAATTAATTATCCATGCCTTATATTTTCGCAATTCTTGCGAAATCGTGCAATTGTGCAAAGCACGCTCGCATACTTACAATTATGCCTTTATGCACGATGTGCATAAATTTCATTTCTCGAATTCTCAAAATTTGTTTCTTTCGACCCTTGAGTAAGGAATGTCGTAAAAGGTAACGGCACTTAGGTTCATCCCCACTGATTACATTTCTGCGAATGCTTTGCCGTGGGTAACGGATGTTAATTGTCCTTCATCAATGAAGATAAACTTATGCGCAGAATCAAGGATTAGGCTCAATATCAACAAAGTCAAACCTCCTACGACCTGGGTTGATTGTATCGGTTATGAGCTTAACGTTCAGGTATTGGATTGCCCATGCTCCGTTCGAGTAATGAAATTATGAAATAGTCCTTGTATTACGAACAATAAGTAACTTCGAAATCTCGCGCACTTACATTATAATAAACGCTAATCTTAAGATCGCATTGATTTGTGAAATGTTGATTCATGGCGACGTCTCGTATCGCTCTACTCCATAAATCATATTTGGAATGCTTTATTTAAAAAATAATACAAAATTATTTAAGTTTTGTTAAAAATTTTGCGACAGAACGAATGACCTCGTCTCTTAGGTAGTTTTTTTTGGCATTTAGTTAAACTACAAAAACTCATGAATTAATTTTTAGCATTGTGATTTCATGCTCAATTATTTATGGTTTTTCAGAAAAGTCTCTTATGGCATCAGGCAATTAAATTTGAAATATTATCTCGTTCACGAGTTTGCACGCTATAGTAGAGAGGGGATCATGTGATGTGTGTATATATATATATATATATATATATATATATACATACTATACCGGCAAACTCCCGAATGAGATAATCGATATATATATATATATATATATATATATATATATATATATATATAGACAAAAACGCATGCATCTATTATATTCGACATAAATGTGTTATCAACGGTTGAATGATTCTTACATCGAAATATATATATTGTTGATTAAAAGTGTTGCGTTCCATTGCAGCTAAAACGTACGATATTGATGTGGCAAGAGCATTTTGGCGGGAAATAAGACAAATCGTTTAGTGCAAAATTGAAAACATGGAACAAAATGGAAAAGCACATATTATCGATGAGACCACGAAAAATGAGGAAGAGTATCAATATTTAAATATAATTAAAAAAATAATGGAAGAGGGTGCTTTAAAATCAGATCGTACAGGTGTGGGAACTCGTTCCATTTTTGGCACCCAAATGCGTTTTAGTTTGAGAGATGGTAAAGTTTGATTTATTATTAATTAATGATTTTTAATATTGATTGATTTATATTTTTATATATATTTGCATCAACCATAATTGGCATATATGTTAAAATCAGGTTTATTGGTATAATTCAAAGTGTAACCTTTAAATAGAAAACTTAAATTTATCAAGCAACTTGTATCTATAAAGCTCAGATTCAATAATATGAAATTATTATATGAAATATGAAATATTTCATTTTTATATTTAAAATCTTTAATGTACTATGTGTATTATCCAATTTTTTATTGTTGTAATTGATACATAATAAGTATTTTTAAACATGTAATAAAGAACAAAATGAAATGCTGTATTTGTTTTTTATTTGCGCCTGATTTTATCAGCATATTATTTATTAATCTTACAATTGTGTTATTTATTACGTTATATTTAAATGCTTTAAAATAACATACTTAAAATAAATTATTAAAATAGAAATATTACAAATCCAGTAATAATGAACTTGAATTAATGTTTTTAAGTATTTCTTACTACTTTATTTTATAAACTACTTAATTAACTTGAATTAATGTTTTTAAGTATTTCTTACTACTTTATTTTAATCTTAGTGATTTAAAGTAAGTATAGATTATTATTAATTATTATGTTAAGTTCATTCATTTATAAAATTTAATAATTTGTCTCTCTGGTAGAACTGTTAATTTTTTTTTTTTTTTTTTTCGACTTCTTCAAGGATTTAATTGAAAGGGTAGTTAAAAGAATTTTAACAATAATTAAATATAGAAACTTAACTTAATAAAAATTATTAAATAAAGTATATTGGAACAATATTATAATCATATTTTTTTAAATCTAATGCTGATATTAATACTTCTATTGTATTGACACATTTTTATATTTGCTCTACATCCAAAATAGTGAGAAATATATTTGTAATGTTCCTTATAAGATGTGCACTTTAAAATTAATAATATAATTATGAATAGATTAACATTATTGCTTACTCAGGGGTATTTCCATTATTGACAACCAAACGTGTATTTTGGCGGGGAGTGGTCGAGGAATTACTTTGGTTCATTAGAGGTTCAACAAATGCAAAAGAATTATCTGAAAAAGATGTACACATTTGGGATGCTAATAGTTCACGTGAATTTTTGGATTTATGTAAATTCACCGATCGAGAAGAGGGAGATTTAGGCCCTGTGTATGGCTTTCAATGGAGACACTTTGGAGCAAAATATATAAATATGCACACAGATTATAGAAATCAAGGTATCGAATAGCTTTAAATACGCTTGTTTAATTAAATTTTAAATAACTGCTCATAAGTTACTTTTATTCCAAAGCTTCTATTTCTCGTTCTCTTACGACTTTGCCAACTAAGAATCTCTAACTTATTAGAAAATTCTTGATGATCCAATGAATTTTCGAGCATCTGTATTAATTATAACAATATAAATTAAAAGTATAGAACTGAAAAGAATTCGAATAAAAAGTATATTGATCGATATTTTAGAAAAATATTATTATAAAGAATGTTTTATCAATTGATCATACTGTTAGAACAATTTATGATTATGTTTACTTGTCATATGTTGAAATTTTAATACCGTCATTAATCGTTGATTGTAATGCGTGTTTTTGATATATTTTAGGTATTGATCAATTAAAAGATGTAATTGATAAAATACAAAGCACACCTGATGATAGGCGAATAATAATGTGTGCTTGGAATCCAATTGACATTCCAAAAATGGCTCTTCCTCCTTGTCATATTCTTGTTCAATTTTATGTAGCCGATGGTGAACTTTCTTGTCAACTTTACCAAAGAAGCGCCGATATAGGTCTCGGTGTGCCATTTAACATTGCTTCTTATTCTTTATTGACATACATGATTGCTCATATAACAAATTTAAAGGTAATAACGTTATTTGATAAATTTATAAGCACATGCAATTAACAAATAATTAACGACAAAACAGAATTATTATTATTATTTTTTCCACATTATTAAAAAATAGATATTAACTTTTATTTATTTTTTTACAAATTACATTATAGCTCTCCAGTTTCATTTAATATTAGCCTATTTTTGTGCATGAGCTAAACAAATTGTTTTTTTTTTTTTTAAAGAATAATAATTAATAGAAATATAATAGAATTATTTTTTACTAATGTACATTTCTTCACAGCCAGGAGAATTTATTCATACAATGGGTGACTGCCATGTGTATCTCAACCATATGTCAGTACTGAAAGAACAAATCACCCGTATACCAAAAAAATTTCCAAAATTGCAAATAACAAGAAAAGTGGAGAACATTGATGACTTTAAGCCAAGTGATTTCCAATTAAATGATTATCATCCTCATGCAAAACTTTCTATGCCAATGGCTGTTTAATATTTTAAATGTAAGAGGGAACTAAGTATTACAAGGTCTTTTATGAATAACTATACTTTTATTTTCTAATAAAAATTATATTCTTAATAAACTTATATCTTAATGTTATATTTATGACTTTTAAATATCGTTTACAAAGTAGTTGTCAAAATATTACATCAAAGAGATTTTTAAATTCAAGCATAACAGAAAAAAGAATGTCAATAAAAATTCACAATGATGTTATATTTTGACAGTAATAAACCTAAACTTGCTCCATTTTATGATTTAAGTAAGAATAACTTACAAGAGATAATTTCATCTATATAATTATGAAAAGGATTAAAACTGTCTTTAAGAATATTGGACATATGTAAAAAAACCATTTTACACCAAACCTCAATTTTAAAAAAAATAACTGTAAATTTGATGTTGTTACAATATCATGAAGATGACGTAAAACAAATATATTTTCTCTGTATAATTTTACTTATAAACATGATATATTACTGACTCTTTTTCAACTAGATAATTATAAAAATGTTTCTTATAATTATTAAAGAGAAAATTAGTTTTCATCATTATATTTTAAAACAAATAAGACTTTTTTACATAAAAGGACAAAAAAAAAAAAAAATAAAATAAAATAAAAGAATAAAAATTTGTATGTAAAGAATAACAAAATTTGTTTGTTTTATTATCTTAAAAAAAGGATTTCTTATCACGCAAAGAGTTGTCAAAAACTAAGGCTACCACATCTGATCATCGTTTGATTGTGAAGTACTTAGTTGGTGAAGTTGTTGAGTAACTGCCAGAGTACCACTGTCGCTTACTGATATTATCACCCATATTATGTCTGAAAATAATGTTGAATATTATTCTTGGCATTCTCAAAATAATAAATTACAGTAGATCAATAATTATTAATAGGAAAATTTTAGATTTTTATATGTTAAAGTAAATTGAAGTAATTTATAGCAAGAAAATTTAATGATTAATTTGCTTATTAAATTTCTTAGAAAGCTGATACATAGCCTGCTTATAATATAAAATGAAGTTAAAATAATCTATAGGACTACTACTTAAAATATATTAACATATGCATGTTTAAGTACCGCCAAAAAAGGAGCCATTTGACGTCATCATCCTCCATTTACTTTGAAAAACACCTAAATCCGAAGGACTTGTTAAATCCACACTAAGCTCTATTATCTCTTTGGCAGGTAAACAGGGAACTGGTACTCTTATACATTCTCCCATTTGTTCACCACTTGTATAGTTCAAACAAACCCCTTCGGGCCAAGGTTCTGTGCCACTGTTTTCTACACGCCATGATTTCCTAAATTTTGTGTTTGGTGGCACAGATTCTCCTTCCCCGATTGTAGAATCACACACTAATGTCATACATGGAAGTTTATTACACGTCGTTTCAAAGTCAAAATAACTACATATTGCTGCTTGCAAATTCCTGAAATAAAGAGAATATTCCTAATTAACTTAACTTAACAAAAAAAAAATTATCATTTTTTAAATTATAATAAAAAATACTGTAATCTATATTAAATAAATTTTTAATTGATGAGTAAAATTTAGAACTTATTTGTTAATAAAGTTCAAAATTAAATAGACATTTGAGTTTGAATAAAAATTTTGTTTGACTAGATTAAATTAAATACTTCATGTCACTATTTTAAACGACAGATTCTATAAGTATAAACTTATGAATTTTACCATTAGATATGATAAAAAAAACGAACCGTTTAAATTATAGGTATGACTTAAAGAAAATAGAAATTGTATATTGGACTTTTAAATTTGGTTAATGTTCTTCAATATTTATCTTCAAACTATTAGCATTAGATATTACTATACAATTATTTTTTTTATTATAGAACATTGTAATATAAGCATCAGGATCGATAGCTATTAATGAAGCCAAGGTCGAACGATCGACGAATGCCAAAATAATAACCAGATATGATTGTTATTAAGCATTTAAAGGGCGAACTTATTATGCCCATTTTAATAAATAAATAGATAAATAATTAATAATAAAACCATTAGTTGGAAAATACAAAAATTTTTAACAAAGCATTTATAATTTAATACAACGTAGTAACATATCTTTGAACAATAAATTTTCAACACAGATTCATCGAAATTAATAGATAAATATATTTTTATAGCTTGGTATGTATGAAAATTTTATCGACAAGTATAGGTTATGTTGTTTCGCCAATGTACACAATCACGTACGAGGGAAGGGGGACACAAATCGCAAAAAATGTAGTCAAAAACAAAGCCTCTGAAGAGGTTAATGTACCAATTGTTCATGTCCAGGAAGAAAGCGGCTGTGGTCTCGTTAAGCTGACATCCAGCCAACACCTTCTGTAACTGTTTCACGAGATCATCCTTATCCGTCGTTCCAAGGCAACTGAACTGATGCAGCAAATCCTGATCCAGCTCATTCACGTCCATTATGAAGTTTCATGCACGAGATATGTGTATATATATACATATGTACATATATACGCATATATATATATATATATATATATATATATATATATATATTCATATGCATACATAAACATATATGCATATACGCACACGTATATACACAGTTTTATATATAATATGCATGCATGCATGCATATATATATATATATATATATATATATATATGCGTATATATGTATATATATTTATTTATTTACATAATGCGCACATATGCATCCGCATGCGTTTAAATCCATACTTATATATATATATATATATATATATATATATATTTGTAATTTATATAATATATATAATATATATAAAATGTATGAATGTGTGTATATATGCGATGTTATGCGTGTATGTTGTATATCAATACAGTCGAGAAGTGCACCCGATCCTGCTTGTTTTTTTACTTCTCGTCTATCCCCACTTCTCAAAGCGCCGAGAACAGTCAGGGTCACATGTGGTATAACTTTTAAGACGGCGCATTAATTAAGAAAATTAATGGCAAATAGATGAATAATTGCAAACGAGCTGCGCAAAGTTACGTCTCTCCGTTACACTTTGTACGCGATTACGTTTTCCTTGGTCTCTTGTATACACGCGCGGGACTGTGCAGCACTTTGCCACACCGACGTCACACAGTCGCATTCGTGACTTTTTCTCTGCATGTGTGCCAAGGTATACTGAGTGGTCGGATGGAACGAGATGGAGGAATAGAGACGAGTGTCTTTCAGCTGTAAATTTTTATTGTTATCACTCGGTGGGGGATATCGAAATATACGCACTTAGCAGCACTTCAGCTTCCACTGACAAAGCCAATATAGCACGCGCGACGTCTCGTTTTGAAATGTAACGCAATAAAATTTACACTTTATTATTCTTTTAAGCATTTCGAGTTACGTCTACTAAAGGGCAGCACAGTCAAAGCACGGATACCTAAATGTCGAATGCGTCGGTGAACTATCATAGCTATCCCTTTCTTCTGACACACTCTCTCTCTCTCTCTCTCCCTCCCCTCTCTCTCTCTCTCTCTCTCTCTCTCTCTCATTATCTCTCACTTCTTCTCCGTTCATCCTTGAAATAACCTTACGTACGCTTCCTCATTTATAGCAGCTGCTGCAGCGCAGCCTTTAACTATCTCACAGTCATGTTCATGAAACACTTTTCTACCTCCCACTCGACTAGTTCTTTTACTCTTTATTGTTCACTCTCTAACACACATTAAACGAACAAAAAAGAAGAAGAAAGTAGATCAAGACTCGAAGTCATAGTGGACAACGGTGCGAGTACGAGACGGGGGTGAGTAGCGAGGAAGAGCAAGAGTAGCACAGAGAGAGAGAGAGAGAGAGAGAGAGAGAGAGAGAGAGAGAGAGAGAGGGAGAGTGTGTTGGTGTGTGCACGCGCGCGGGAAAGAGGGGTGGGGGGAGGCGCAAAGAAGCTGAGCAATAGTAAAAAATTATATTCGAATTGTTTTAAGATTTGGTATTAAATTTCGATATTATTTGATATTGTATAGGTATTATTTCCATGGGGTATTTTCCACTTAATTTCCTTGCTATTTTAATATAGAGATAATTATTTTACAGGAATTTAGCTAAATGCGACTTGGAGTAATTAATTACATTTCTGCGTATTTTCAATATAATTTGTAAAACAGTGCTGAACACATTACCAATCATTGCCATTAAAATTATTATTATATTTTTATTATTGTAAAATACAAAAGATTATAAACAAATTAAAAATAGTACTGTTTACGATATTATAAAGGTTACGTAAATAAGAAAAAAGAGCCCGAATAAATAGTTCATACATATTTAACAATAAGTTCTTAATAGTAATAGATATTTATGATCGAAGCTAACCTTTGGGAAAGCCATTGTTAGCGATACTTATTCTTCGCTTTTAACGTTTATTTAAATTCTATTATTTAGAATATTGTCTGCTGGACTCGACTGTGCCGACAAACTGTCATTGTACATAAATAAAAGTAGTTCTAAGCATTAATCACCATGTTTCATCATGTTTCTTGTGATAATAAATTTGCCCGTTAATAAAAGTCTAAAGCGAACAAGGGCTTTTGTTATTCGGAACAATGAGATTTAATTTGAAAGCACGAAAAACTTTTATTCAATAATGTTATTTACGTAAGATATTCATTGAATTGATGAAATTCAGTTAGATTCACTAACGAAATCATTTTTATCAAATAATACGCAATGATAATTTGTCAATAGACCTAAGTTATCGATTAAATATAACTTGGTTATTACTTAACGAACTGAAAAGATTCGTTGCTGCTGCACGCGCAAAATTTTCTTCAACTCCTATTAATAACGATTATTTATTTCATAATCTATTTTTATTAAGCAGAGTAACAATAATAATTTATGCAAAATTGTTCGGAAATAATCATAAATGCACATTTACGCTATTAATTTACTTTATATATATATATATATATATATATATATAGATATTTATTTTTTTTTTGTTTTTGTTTATGTACTTTATTAAGTTTATTATTAATTAAAAGAATTCCACGGATTAATGATTAAAAATGTATTTGAAACGAAAGCGGTACATCATTGTTAAATTCATCAGCTTTTATTATTGTGTCAGATTTTTCTTTTTTCTTTTTCTTCTTTTTTATTGCTCAACGTTAATCGGAGATACAACTTGAAAAATATATCAAAGCAGAAATTTTTAATCACGTTAAATGTAACGAACGCACTTGCGCTCAAGTCTAATAAGCAACAACATGCTCAATACATTCACGATCGAGCGACCGATCGATCGATCGATATCCAAGCATTAATAATATTAAGGCAGAGGTCTGCGTGAAAATCATCTTTGCAATGATTTTAATTTCTATTACCTCGTTCCTAGAATAATATGTAAATACTATGACGATAGATAAATGGCAAACGGTAAAGGTAACGTGGCGCGTATCTCGCGACACAAGCGATCGACATATTTATTCGACAATAAACACGAGCGTGTGTACGCTTCTAGGACTTCCGAAGCTACGCGCCAAGCAATGTGACATAATCAAAATCCCATTCTCCCACGTAAAGATAATCGATGAAATTCTTACGTGCCTTTCGCGCCTCGAGCACAACGACGGTCACGAGCATATTCTTAATCATCGCTCTTACTCGCATCGTTAAAGCCTCGCTCTTGCGGTCATTGCTCAAACTAAATTCTACATACTGCCGCGCGCATAGGTGACGTGAATCTGGATTTCAGTCAACGCGAATCTTTATGATTTGTCGATTTCGATGGGCAATTACGATATCACGTACATCAGCGTTTTGATGTTGCACTATTGTGATACCCGTAAGCGCGATTAATATGTCCAAATAAAATGCCCAACGTACTTTGTACAATATGCAGTGACATTGAGGAAGCTGCGCTGGGCCTTCAATTCAAAGAGATTCGTCGATAAAGGTAAGGTGGATGCCTCGTCGAGTGCCCATCGATCAATCGCCAAATTGGCTCAGTCCAATGTTTCTCATATTCTCGATATTCGCGAGCTATTGTGTTTACGGGTATTGCTAAATTTAGGAAATTTAGGTAAAAATATGGTTTATTCCATGGCTGCCGAACTTTCATCGTGTGCTTTTCGCGGTCAAGCCCAAACGCCTTGGGTCGACGATATAATAGGGTCGCCAATAAAAGCCACTGACCCTTTCGTTTAACGAAACCCACCAACAATACTCTCATTTTAGGAAAATTCAAAATCGATATTCACAATTACCAAAGGTTTTGTATATACAGTGGTTATTACTAATAATCCCTACAGTCCCTACAGCTTTTAAGAATCAGACTCACTTCAATTAGTTGCGAATAAGTCAATTTGTCGTTCAGTGCAGGTGATGTAATAAGTGCATCGTTTAAAAATACAAAACGACCAAGCGTTGGAAAAATAGAAGAAGAGCAAGAAAAAAAGAAAGAAAGAAAAAAACAGCTCTTCGACAATAGATGCTTCAAGTATAATTAATTATTCATTAATGATTATAAGTACATTGGCTATAGTATTTATAACTATATTTAATGCAAAGCCGCTGTTAACCCTTGATTTAACAAAATACTTTAGTTGTAAATACAAAATTTATTTATTTATTTAGCAATTTACGATGTGCAAATTTACGTGAAAAACATTTAAATAATAGTATCGTTAGGTATGTGTAATTCGAGATGTGTACTCGTTAGGCTCAACATCTATTATATTTTCAAATAGCGACATTTCGAAAAATATTATTAAACCCTCATGGTACTATTATCATCAATTATTATCATCAATTATTATCATCAATTATTATTATTATTATTATTATTAGCCTTTTTCATAAATGGATGCTCATCATGTATTTACGAAAATATTGAAAGAATAACATTCGAAATGTATTGCAATTTAAATTAAAATTTTACATTTAAATGAACGTTTGAAAATTTGCATATTATTGCCTCGCCGCCCGATGATTTCTACATCAACGTGAAAAACTTTATCTTGGATTAAAAATTAGAAAAATTGTGATAAAAGAACGCGAAAAAGAATAATTCGGAGGCGTGATGCAATGGCGTCGGAAGATTAAAAAAAAAAAAAAAAAAAAAAAAAAAAAAAAATACAAACAAATCATTCAAAGTTCCATAAGACGGCAAAATATTACGAATAAGAGCGACAGACAACATAAGCGCGGAACAACAGCGTTCGTATTACGGAGCTGCCACTGGGAGAGACATTTGTGTCCTCTTCGGAGTTTCTTTGGGGGAGGTGCTCGTTTAGTCAGGTAGTGTCATAAAACACATTGGTTGTCTCCGAAGGTCCGGAAACTCTTCGTGAATGTCCGTCGATTTGGGGCAGCGAACGTGGCCCGTTGCCCTGCGTTGCCGTGGAAATCGTTGTCTTCGAGCTCCTTAGCCAAGATTTTAAATAATTCGCAATATCGTGGATACAAGTGACAAGTCGCATAAGCTTCGAAGCAACACTACCCGGCGACTGCATCTCGTAAAATTTATAATGATAAATTTATTTATCGCGCACACCCAACGTACGTGAGGATTTTGATGAAAGTATTTGTGTAAAGCAAATTTATAGATAAATATGACGATTAGCGGAATGTCGTATTCGTTATATTTAATATTAATCGCAATAATGCTGATGCGATGGAATAATATTAGAACAGTGACGATATAACGAAGTACTTGCAGTACTCGATCGAAAAGTATTTGAACGATGGACTTTAAATATTAAACATTAAGTGGTTTTAAATGCTGTTTGGATCTTTTTTTTTTCTTTCTTTTTCATTATTTTTTTTTTTTTTAAGGAGGTAAAGTATTATGCCAATGCGGTCGTGTGTAATTAATTGTTGCTGTAACAATATAACCAATTATTTGTCATTATTTTTTCCTTTTAAGATTTTGCTCTAACATTTGAAATATATCCATGAGTAATCATGTGGTTTTCCTCAAATCATTTCAATATTGGATATTGATTAGCTCACAAGCAATTTATTACGAAAAATTACCTAACATTAATAATGAAAAAGTACTAAAATATTTTATTTTCAAAAATAACACGCTGAAACGTGCAGCTCCGGTTTTAATTAGGATCTCATCACGTACATTACTGCTGACAAATTTGTAAGTTTCTTTGTTGTTTAATGTTTTACATTGTGCATATAGAATGTGATTGTCGTGGTTTTGCAGCTGGTGAGAAGTTTGATCGAACCACCGTAAGTTTTCAATTTGCATGACTGGATATAGGAAATCCATGTGTAATTATGCATTGTCTTATTTATTAATTTCAATGTAATATATATTTAATTCGTGAACGAATTTATTTTTTCCTTATCGGCCATTAAATTATAATTACTTGACACATCTGCAACATCTTTTCTTAATTCAACAAGATTTTTTGCCTTTTCATGCGACGCGACGCATATACATCGACAGTTTGATTTCGCGTAACAACAAAAACAAAACAAAAAAAATTATTGTGTAGATAATCATTGTTGCAATATTTACGGATTCAAATAAAACAATTTGTATTTCAACTTGAATACGATTGTGTAGTGAAAAATACTGAAATAGTCGTAATATTTCAAAAATTGAATTAAGCTAACCGACAATATTATATTATGTCAATGTAGTCAAACACGTGTATACATGATTTTTGCTAAGTCACGGTTAATTTGTTTTTGCTCTGCACAAATTCCCTTCGCGTTTCCAATTGTTGTACATTTCGTTCAGCCTATTAGTTGCGAAAAATCTCTCAGAATATAATGTGGATTTCTATTATATTTATATATAATAATATTGTGTATACGTATAATGAAATAAATGGCTCACAGGCGAGGAAAAATGATTAGAGTGTGTTTTATCAAATGCGCAACAAAGACAATAATTTTTATATTAAAACGAAATATTTGTATAATTTGCTTTCTACACTAACAATATAATGAAAAAATATATATTATTTTTTATACTTCATTTATAAGATTAAATTTAAAAAATTAAAAAAAAAAAAAAAAAAAAAAAAAAAAAAAAGAAATATCCACGTGATATTGATTTTTATTTAAATTAATGATACGGATAGTCGTGACCATTAGTCAGCTAAATTAAATAAAATGGGCATACTAATGTTAATATTATTTTATATCTGTAAGTTTACATGTAAACCGTGAATCTTTTACAACAGTTTATTACTCAGAAAATATGACAATCTATTTCATTTTAAATAAATTCTTTTATTAACGGTATAAATATATTTATTACATATTTTAGATTCATGCCTATTGTCATACTCATTTCGATTTATTCCTTCGCTATACATTTGATAGTTAAATAGGCGCGGACATGTTAACCAATGACAACGGATCCTCATTGTGCACAGAAACGAATTATCGGAGATGAGAAAGACAATTTCAATATGCGCTTTCCCTCTTCGCAACTACTTACGCATATCCCTTAACGTTCTCTTACACCACTACATACAGATTCGTACAAAAATCCGCCGGGATAGAAGATAAAAAATTATCCGTCCAACACTTTGTTTACAGACTTTATAAATTTTATTATTTATATAACTACCTTTCTAATACTACTACTGAATGCGGCAATACGATTAACTAATAGTTACGCTCATCTTGATTTATGAATTATTAAATAAAAGCATAATTTATTAAGAAGAAGAAATGAAAAAAAAAAAAAAAAAATTCAAAAAAATAAAAGTTATTTCAATGAATTAAATACGAAGAACATAATACTCATTGAAATTAACACATTATTTTTCTTTCTATTACGATTATAATAATTCATAATTAGTTAATTTATTGAATAGTAATGTTAGAAGAAATAAGGATATTAACAAATTTCTCGTTTTGTCAATGGTTAATTAAAACTATCGATTATTATTCTTTCGTTTCTTCTTCTTCTTTTTTTTTTTTTTTTTTTTTTTTTTTTTTTTTGTAAATACTTATATGATTTTTTATATTTCTATTATAAATATATATATTTTACATCTAATTTCTTCAAATTAAGAATTATATGTACATTTTTAAACGATTCTAAATACTATTCTTTGAAATATTTTACTATAATTAACGATACAGATCACTAGTTTAGAAGGGTAGCTTTTCTTAATTTTCCAAGTGAAATATTTCATTAATACTACGATAATGATAATTAAAAACAAAACATAAATCTATGTTTAAAAATGTACATAGAACAGAAAATATATTAATATTTAACTTACCTTATTAATTTCCAGATTTATATCTTCAAAATTTTAAATAAAAATATATATTTTTAACTTTATTTCATAAGAAATATATATGTATGCGCATATAGACACGCGCGCGCGTGCTCGTCTTTTCACGATTGAATATATAATAAAAAATATCCTTATTTGAACCTGTTAAAATTAAAATAAAACAATACATTTTTTTTGTTTTGATTTAAAAAAAAAAAAAAAAAAAAAAAAAAAAAAAAAAAAACGAGAGTTTGTGCGAATACCGCGACTTCTATTTTTACGATGTAAATATAATGGAAAAGTAAAATAATCGATCGATAGTTCGTTCATACTTATTGTCATTTGTTTGCATAAAAAATGATCATAATCATGCTCGATGAAAAGTGTCATTGCGACAAGAAATTGTAAACTTAAAAAGTACTTCGTATTTTTAAAACCTCTGATAATACTACAACTATAGTTATTTTGATATTTATTTATATTTATAAAAAATACGCGATCGTTAATGGGCTTTTTAAATACAATGATCTTTTAACACAAATATGGACATACTATTGCATAATAAATCTCATGACATTGTAATATAAAAATAAAGAATATAAATAATATAATATAATCATCGTATTCATTATTCGCACGATGCAAGTAAATAATAAGCTCAAAAGCTCCGAATCATCGATTCGGTTTACATTTGGTTAGAAAAATACGAAGTACGCAACTTGTTGTTATTTATCAAGGTTAAATAAAACAAACGACGGGGTAAAGCAATGTAAAATTTTTGTTGAGAACATTATTCCTTTTTTATTTAACTTCCGCAGATATGGAACGCACGAACATAGGAATTGCTCTGGCGCATCGAACAACGACAACGAGGAGGAGTATCTTCCCGTCATCGTTGCTTTATTAATTTTCTTTTCTTGATGTATAATTTATTACTCATTGATTCCAATTGCAAGATTTTTCAGCCCAATTACTCGCTTGATCCTTTGGCGTTTAATGTTTTTATCTTGTTTTCTTTTTTTTGCAAATTTTTCCTCCCACTACGTATCTCCTCTATCTCTAACTCTATCTTTCATCTTTCGCTCTCTTGATCGCTCTATTACTCCCATATTCTTTCGCTCACTCTTACATTCACCATATGCCTCTCTTGCTTATACACTTCCCAAGTACACCATTTTTATATTTCATTATCGTTTTTTTTTCTGTTTTTTTTTTCCCCTTTATTTTTTATTTTATTTTTTTTTTCCATTAATTGTAGTTAACAAGCGCTGCATTTCCAACACGAGAGTGGCTTCATTTGAACGTGTGCAACAAAAATGAATAAACAGCGACATATCACAGTACCGTACGCAAAGCTTGTATGAGTCGCAGATAAAATATAGCATTAAAGGCGAATATAGCGACACTACATTTTATTTATTTAATTACTTAATTATTTTAATCCCTATTAAACCTTCGCTCGTCGTAGTCGTACACGCAAGGAGAACAAATATCTCATTTTCGATTATTTTCTTCTGCAATTTTACGATTAAAATGTATTTTCGATTTTTCCTTATTGTATTTTTTTACGATTTTTTCTTTTCTCATTTGTTTGTATCCTTTTCTTTTTTGCTCCGAAAAAAAAAAAAAAAAAAAAAAAAAATAAAAAAAAATATATATATATATATATATATTAAAAAAACATTTCATCGCCTTATTTACTTTACACATAAGTTTATATGTATATATGGTCTGTGTGTTCAACGATTTCCTCGTCGTTCCTCTTAGTTTTTTTTGTTCTTTTATTTTTTACGAATCGAAGCTTCTTATGTACCTTGTTGGTTTTCTCTCTCTCTCTCTCTCTCTCCCCCCCTTATTCTTCACATTTTAACCGCTTTCATTTAAAGATTATTATAACAAAGTAGTTAGCGACGGCCGGGAGCTACATTGCCGGAGGGGCTTTTAAAAAGTGCACACGCATACAGGTCATGTGAACCAATGTGGAAAGGCAAAAGGTGCGATGATGAAAACAAAGCGCCTCGGCTCTCGTATACAATCGATAGAAAAAGAGTCGATAATCGACTGGCTTCGTCTTAATCGCACGTGTCTCATATTATTGTTTTGCCTTTTCACGGGATTCCAGAAACGTAGCTCCCTCAAGAAGCGCGTAAAAGCATCGTGAGAAACTCTTGCTCTTCCTCTCCCCGACATCGATTTCTTTTACTTCGCCGTCGCGAATATTTTATTTTCCACGTCTTTTTCTTCTTCATCATCGTCATCATCTTCTTTTACTTCTTCTTCTCCTTGTCTTTTTTCTTTGCTTTTCTTATTTAATATAAAAGAAATAAATGACATAAGCTTTGCGGCAACAAAGCGTCGATCAATTCTATACAAGATAGTGCGTCAGTGAAATCGGTACATACGTGATTGCCGTGACTCCTTTTTATTTTAATTTTTTTTTTAAATTTTTTAAAATTTTTTTTCTTCTTTTCTCTCTCTCTCTCTCTCTCTCTCTCTCTTTAAAAATAATAATAAATAGCTATTTAAGACACAAAATTAAACATATCGTCAGGCAGGCTTATGTAAATTTGTAAATCGAGTCTCGATTAATTATGTGCCGTTGATGATATTTCGAAAAGTTTCTCCTTTTTCTAAGATTTCACGCGGCACCGAATGAGCGAGAAACGCGAAATATTATATATTTTTACATCTCGATATCTAATAATTTTCTGCACAATACTTCGCCAGAATATTCTCTAGCGTTCATAATTAATCGATTGTAAGGGAAAGTCGAATCGAACGCTTGATTTGGGATTTCATTGACGCACGTCCCCGAGTATACTAAAATACCTACTACTAAAAACACAAAGCGTGAATGAGTGAAAAGTGTGTGAAGGCTCTAATAAACAAAAACAAAACAATTGAGCTCGGGCACAAGAGTTTCGTTTTCCCGCCAATACGTCAGCTTCTCTCAACCCACAAAGGGACTTTGGCAACGTACTAAAGGTTGGCAACGATAATCCTTTCGTGTTCCTCGTCTTTCTCACATTCGCCCATACATTAGACACGCGTTCAAACATTCCGTCCGTTACTTCACATACAATTGGGCATTAACGGCCACTTATTTATACACATATAGTAGTAGTGGTAGTAGTAGTGGTAGTAGTAGTAGTAGTAGTAACAGTAGTAGTAGTAGTAGTAGTAGTAGTAGTAGTAGTAGTAGTTGTAGTAGTTGCAGTAGTAGTAATAGTAGTAATAATTCTGTACAGACGATTCGCACACTTACGCATACTTGACACTTAATTTTTCGTTTTTAGTTTTCATTATGCACACACTCGCACGATTCTTCGTTCAACTGCAATTATGTACATGCATAATCTGAATTATACACATACTTAGACATTGTGGATACGCGTTTATGTATATGTTTAATGTCAATTGTTAAATAGTAATTGAATAGACTTCGTTTTATCTTTTCTTTATGTGACAATTCTCGTTAATCGTGTAATAATGCGCGTTTATACGTATATATATTTACATAATATGGAAAAAGTGTTCAATACCGAATAACAAATTATACAGCTTTACAAGATTAAACGCAAGTTTCGCCTAGTTGCGTTCACTTTTTCTTCTTTTTCATCTTTGTCACACCTTAGTTATGACATTTTGTTAATCCAAATTCTCTTTGCCTTTTGCACTTTAAACGAGAAAAATAATGTCTGTTCAATTTTTCAGTTTTTACATATCGAGGTCTAAATAATATGCATCACTTATGCCAAAACACTTATAAAGTTAATTAAAATTTAAGATTTTGTGCTCTTTATTACCTATTAATATCGAGAATGACTTCGTAAAATGAAGCGAACAAAAATAAAGAACATCTATTTTTAAAGTATTAAACGAGATTAAAGAAAAAAAAAATAATATTTTTTTTTTTTTTTTTCCAAGTAACAAAAATACCACCAAGTATCGAGCAAAAATATTAAACTTTACAATTTTCAATAAAAAAATTCTTATTAATCTAATCGCATCACTGCAAAGCATACACTTACCAAAGGATGAAATCAACAACTTAAATTTTATTATTAATCGAGGCTTAAATTATTTACGTCTTCTGCAGTTGACTAATTATTATTTTATTTAAAAAAATAAATCTTTATCAAAAATTTCTCGAACGACAAACAAAAATATAATGAAAATGAGAAAGAATTATTTTCATACTCATAAAAATCATTGATAAATAGCATTGGTTATTATTCTCGTGGAAATGAAATTGCGTGCGTTTTGAAGGAAAATTTTTCTTTCGTTGCAAAAAAATTATGAGTCGTTTCATGTTTTTCAATTTTTTTATTCATTTTTTATTTTATTTTATTAAATGTATGGGTCATAAGTTTAATAACTTTATATTAGGTTGTGATAAGAAGTGTCGTTTTATCTTTTGTAACTTGCGCGTTAAAATGAAAAAACACAATGCTAAGAAAATGGTTCTTTTGCTGTTTCTACAAAATGAATTTTTGGTCACAATTCTGTAATGAAAAACGAATTACTTTCCCTCGTGAAACTCTAAGTACTTGAAATTTATTATGCAATGAGATCGATTAATAATTATAAATAAATTTGTGAATAAGAGTATAATTTTTTTTTTCTTCTATAGTTCATTATAATTTTTATTCTGTCAGCATTATTTTATTCATTCAAAAATTCATTAATTCTATTATGAAGCTATTAAATAAAGTAAAATAATAATTATTTGGATAATTAACTGTACATGTCTTTGTATTAAAAAGCATAAAGAAATTTCTGAAATAGTTAAACATGTTACCAAAATAAATTACTGTCAAAGTATATGTTTCTGTTAGTTATATGAATATTATAACAGAATTTATAATTTACGTTAAATTTAATAAAGAAGAAACATCAGATTGTTCGTTATTAAAAATTTACAAACTTCTCACACTTTGAACAATTTTTACAAAATTCTATTGAAAGAACTATGGTGAAGATAATTTCAATAGAACTATGTACTTTGATTATAGATTACACACACACACACACACACACACACACAGACACACACACATATATATATATATATATACGCATACATAGATGCATGTTCGCACGTATATGCATATATATGTATGTATAGACACATATACATATGCATAGATACACGTAAGTATACACACATATGCATATACATAGATACATACATGTATACACACGCTGGCACGCACGCACGCACACACACACACACATATATATATATATACATATTTATTACGTATACATTTCGTAATTTTCAACAAAATATCAGTTTTCCATTTCAAAAATTTAATCACAATGGTATGATAAAAATGCACATTTTTAACATCTCAAATACAGTAAAACTATTTAATTTTTTATCTGTTAAATAAAAGAATGTAAAGAAAAAAAAAGAAAAAGAAAAAAAAGAAATACCGAACTTTGTAGACGCTTATAAAATAATTTGTTAACATAAAAACAATTTCAATAAACGTATAGTGCGTGTTTTTCTTTCTCACTTCTTACAGTTCATTTTTCAATAACAAGGAAAAAATGAAAGAAAAAGGGGATAAACAATAAAGAACTTCCTTCTACCAAACAAGTCTCATGTGTGCATCTTTAAAAAAGAAAACCAACAAAAAAAAAAGTAAGTTGAAGAAAAATTAATAAGACATAAGGAATTAGCAATTAATTAGCGCTTAATACTAAAAAGGTGACACGCAATCACGATTTCTTTCTTTACAGGCAAAGCATATATTCCCACAATAAAGCAACGCTCGGTAGAGCGTTATTACTTTTCGAGTTTCTTTCGGCCTCTAACACTCGCTCATAAAAATTGCTGTTCGATAAGCTTTGTCAAATAATAAATTTTTAGTTGACTTTATTCGATCTATTGAAATTTTTTTTCGTACATTCAAATCTCTATAAGATTTGAATCTCTTAACCACTGTTTCTAGTCTTGTATCCTCGGATAAACGGAAGAAATAAGTGTTTCTACACTAGAAAACAACATTGTTTTATTTAAGATATTGATTTTATATTTTAAATCAAATTAAAAATATATTCCTTTTAACGTGTTAACTGTTTATATGTATTCACTGCTAGGAATAAAATTACTTTCTTTTGAATGAAAATTGTATTTTAGTGTATTCTAAGGAAATTTGTATTTAACTTAGAATAATAAAATTATTGTAATGTATTTTAAAATATTGCACTGCAATCATTTGAAAAAAAAAAAAAAAAGATTTAAAATATTTAAATTTTGCAATTAATAAAAATTGCTGATTCAACTGTCTTCGCAATTTTGAGGTTATTAAATTCCATGTAATTCTGACAAAAATTAAAAGAAAAAACTATCATTTTTATAAAAATCACTCCAGATGATGAATCTTAAATAAAATTATTTCCATATTAAAAATTAATCTCAAAATATGTACGACATTTCTATAAAAATATTGACTAAACTCATGTGTTGAAGTCTTTTCAAATATCTTCTTCATAGCTGGAATACTTCCACAACTCGTAAACAAAACTTGATTTTACAAAACATTAAGGCGATTTGGTCTTCTTAAATTTACGCTCATTATGTACACGTCATTTGGGAATCAAACAATAAATCTTTTTAAAAAATATAAGTTTAGTAATGGAAAAAAAAGAAAAAAAAAGAAAAAAAAAAACAAAAAAAAAAAAACAAAAAAAAAAGTAGTTAATCGTCGTGGACATACTTGATGTCGAAACACTAGAATCAATCAAATCATTGTAAAATTTATTTTCATACTTTTTTTAAATATGCCTCTTTACGAAAGTATATGTGTCGACGTGACCACTTGTTAGGACATAAATTACATGGCACAATAAGGAATTCCTTGAATCTGAAGTACCCGTATCGTTTCTTAACATTGCTTTGATCTTTTGTGTGGACATCTTTCGTTAAAAATATGTATCACATTAATCTTATAGAAAATTGAAAATTGAAAACTGATATTTCGTTAGCTTATACCAAGATAAGTAGTTTGCTCATTAACTAGATTAAAATCTCAATTTGTTCACAAAGTATTGCAAAAATCTTAGAGATAAATCGAACAGTACAAGATTAATTTGATTATAATGAATATGTTAGTCTATATTTTTGAATTGTAAATTGTATGAGCAATTGTTAATATTTTTTGTATATTCTTGGAATTATATAATTTTTGCTTTAGATCTAACAACTACGTAAAAGTTTTAACTTTTCCGCGTATTCAAAACAGGTATTCTTAACACTTAATATCTTTCTAATTTTGAAAAATAGTACTTGAACAGCTTTTTATTTTTTGGTTTAATTCGTAATATTATTATAGATTATAATTACAATATATTATCTTATCATCTGAAAAAATACTCTAATGTAAACAAACGTAGCGTTCATTTTTCACAAAACTGATATTTATTTATTTATTTTTTTTTTTTCACTCTAATTCAGTATAAATCTGACGTAGAATTATTTTATTTTCAATTGTAAATCTGTGTGCCATATTTTCATTAATAATAATCACTTTGTAAAATGGTTTATAATACACATTGAGTTTATATAGAATAAAATTTGTACAAGCTTCTATTTAGTTAAAAGTTTCAATACACCGTAAGCTGAATTTAATATAAATCTTTCCTTTATGTGTACAATCTAATGTAAATATAAAATATTATAATTAATTGATCTAAATACTTTAATTACAAAAATTATACTAAATAAAAATAAAAAGGCATAATTAATATGGCTTAGATTAGACATCTTTAGTCTTTTATTTTGCCATCTTTATAAATCATTAGACAATTACAATTTTTACTTTAAATGGACATTTAATTACTTTGTAATGATAGTTTAATGCCTACTAGTATAATGGACAAGTATTGGTAGAAGCAAAAATATAGTACTGCAATGATAGTTAAATATATATCAGAGTTATTAATGTGGCATTGTAAATTTGCTACGCTAAATACGTGTTCTTACCTAAAGGCATGTATGTATGATTTGTATTTAAATTTTGGTCATTAATATAAAACTATTGCGAACGATGAAAATATGGCATTATAAATACGTCGATAAGGTATATTTAAAAGTAACGAGAAATGCCCATGTCTGTACTTAGCTTTTACTTACTTTTTATTCTTCTTGACAATCCTAACTCTCGTAATACTCAAAGTTTCCCTTTCTCTATATTACAGTCAAATAGGAAGGAAATAAGCTCCTTTTCTCTCTACAAATAGTCTTTCCATCTCCCTTATGGATATCATATGTATATATTTACAGACTACGCATTCCAAAGGATACAGACTTAATAAGTGATTTTACCATGATAAGCCTCGAACAGCAATCTCTTCACAGAACAAAAAACTAACTAGCGCAACGATTTCTAAAGTGATTTTTTCTTCAAGCAGTCAATCACAAGCATATATTATCCATTACCATTTACGCGGTCTTAAAAGTTAGTTATTATTTATATTTATTAAATAAGCGAGTTTGTGTAAAAATTTAACGTATTTTAGTACACACTAGCTTCTTACACTTTGTTTATATATCTTTTGTTCTCGCTCAAACGCTTATTTTCTCCCTTGCTTTATGCATCGTATAACCAATTGGTTTTACATACCTTGAATTAAATTTTTTCAAGTGGTGCTTCAAAACTCATTTTTTGTTTTTCACAAATCTCAGTTAATACATGAAAAAAAAAAAAAAAAAAAAAATGATTGTTGACATTGTTTTGTAATTTTTATGTTTAAGGAAGTATTTAAGATATACTTGCACTGTCTTTGTGTTATTATTATACGTGTTGGTCTGTTTAGATTTAGCTTTGCAAGGAAAATCTAAATAACGACATTGAAATCCATAGTTTATAACTGAATTTCCATCATGACGCGTTAACCATACACATTTAATTTCACTTTTAAGCTCTTAGACAGTTTGGTAGAATTTTCCCTCTCAGAGGGAAACTTATTAAAGTATATACATTTGCGTTGTCTATAGGTAAAAAGGTCTCACGACCTTTTTATTTTTTAACAGCGCTACAAAGTTCAAACTTTTGATTTCCACAATATTTTCATAATCAATTCGCAAATGTCTCTGTACTTTCGATAAATAAAAGTGACTGATGTGTGAATCCTAGGTATATTAGGAATCTTCGCTTGTTGCAAGATGCACTGTACATTTTTTTTTTTTTTCATTGGTTGTATATTCCTTATCTCTCTTTTGTTCTGTCTCTTGCATGCACTTTCTATTTTTTTTCGACACGCATATATACACTTTATTACCTTCTGAGGCACTAGGCTGCGCCACTTGGCTTTGTTGATTCAGCGATTTATTTCCACTCTTTGAATCAATATATTATATGTAGTTTGCCATTTCAAGTATTTTCAATTTATTTTGACGCAGTTCAACCGCGGTTTTGCTCTCGCATCACTTCACCAAGTTCAATTGAATCATAATTTGTCGCACCGACACTAAACAATCACTAAGATCAGATGCGCGACAGACAGTTTTTTCGTTAAGAATAATAATTATGTAGGAATATAATGCATGTATGCACATATGTATATATGTATTGTGTATTTTATGCCAGTGTGTGTATGTATAATTGTAGCGTGTGTGTTGTTTAAATCATGTAAAAGCACTTTATCAATTAATTTTCTACTGTTTGTGGAGCTTATCTCACTGTCCACTATAGTACTGTACACGGCCTGATGATGCAGACCCTGTTTCTCGCATCACGTCATCCCAAGCTGTCGACGATTCCATGAAAGCAAAAAGAAATGAGCATCGTTAATGGTACATACAAATATAGGAAAATATTTACAAAGTAATTTAGTTAGTTATTTTCTAATCCACTTCCTATGAAATTAAATAAATTAAAAAAATGCTTTCGGTAATTATTATCATTGATTTGTCTTAAATAAACTTGAGAAATAATAGTAAATTCATCTTTGTCTTATTAAAGTATTATAAATAAATTGTGTTATTATATATAACTGTTGTTCCTACATTAGGTAGTATTAAAGCTGTAAGTATTGACGATTGAATGGTGCTAGTGAGACGATTAATTTTTTAATTATATTTATAAATAAATTTATAAAGCATTGCATTACAATTTATTTTCAAATTTTTAAATTAGATTGCTTAGAGATTGATTATCTTCATAATAAGATTCTTATTATAAGATTTAAATAAGACTCACCTAATCCAACGAATGACACAATCTTGTCGTGATTGAATTTTTGTACGTGACTTTCATCAGGAGCAATGTAACGTGAAGAGAAGTCCTCTTTCGGTTGATTCCGACACTTTTCAATGACTGGTGGCGGTGGGTGCTGAGGTAGCATATATTGAGCTTGAAATCTCATTTGGCAGCTCATGTAAGCTGACATCGTCTGAGCTAAGACTGGATGCGGAGGGGGAATCGGATGCACGTACATATACGGATTGATAGGGAAATTCGGCGGGAATTTATCACATCTAACGTGCTTGTCGAACATTGGCGGCGGTTGACTAAAGTGTGGCCCTGAATTGGCATAATGAGATAAATCTACACCGGCCGTTGGAGCTTCATCCTCACCCTCATCCTCCTCCTCCGATAGAAGAAGCTGTTCATTAATCTCGAATCCGAATATGAGTTCACTCGATTCCGATTCTGTACTCCTGGATTGATCGGTTACGTTTTCATCCAAGAGTATTACCGCAGGTCTTGTCGACGCTGTTGTGGTTGTTGTTGTTGTTATTGATAATGGGTTCACTTTGTTTATTGAATAATTTTCAGTAACCTTTTGTTCTTTTTCACTTTTGTTAATGGAATTGGACTGTTTTGACTTTTTGTTTTCCAAGTCATCGCCTGGTTTATCTTGTCGACAATTTGGAGTCTAAAAATTATGCGGATATACATAAGTACAAGTATGAAGAAACAATGAATCAATAGAAAAATCACGTATACGTGTCTACTAATTTTTCATTAATTTTACTCCAATAATTCTTCTTCACAAATTAGTATACATATGTTTATTCAATAAATTATATTATATTCTACGAACATACACTTATAATGTTCAATAATGATTTGACAATAAAATAGATTTTTTTTTTTTTTTTAAAGAAAATAACAATTTTAATTTAATATAAAAATTGTATTCATTAAATTACTCAATCTTAAATTATCTTTAAAAATAATGTAAATTATCTTTATTAAAATAAGTTTTTCATCCAATTTAATTGTAATTATTGGCAGTTAAGAGCTAATGTTAAGAGCCAAACAAATTATTGCTAGACGTACGTACATAAGTAATAATATCTTATTGTAACATTCAATAATTAGAACTTATGTTTCACGTGTGCATCTAATGACACGACAGTATGTAATAATTTAGAGCTTATGTATAAATAATAAGTCATCATCACCTGTTGCTGATAACACACTTTCAAAGTGTCTTTAGAATTAATTTGTTGTTGATCCTTAGAAGCTTTGGAAAGTTTTTCAGTTTTATTTACACGTGCAGTCTCGGCATCGATAACGGATCGCAAAACATTATTCCCTATCCTTGTCTTGGCAGAATCAATAATTTCTGACGGTCCTGCCGTCACATTATGTGCACTTGCCATCTTCTTCACATCCTTATCATCTTGCTGCGATTGAATTGGATTGGCGACTTTCATTTCGTCTGGCAACGAGCTTTGAAATTTCTTTGAATCGCGAGACTCGTCGATCTGCGATTGACTTTGAGTAGTAGAATACTCTCTATTACCCGAGCCAGAGTTTTGCGGATGATTTTTACGTATTCTTGTACTTTTTACATTTGCATTTAAATCCTTGGTACTCTCGCTATTACTACTGTTCTCCATTTCAGGCGGAGAAGAAAAATTAGAGGACGACTCGGGTAACTTCGGAGGCAGTGGATTGGTTGGTGTTGTTTCGTTTGAATTTAGACTAGAATTATTAATCGACTGTTTGTTTTCCTGTTGCATCTTCTCAATGTCTTGTACATACTTGACTACTTTGCTCATGGCTTCCTCCTGCGCCTCTTGCGTCTTTTTGCTGCCTTCGGTTGGCAGCTTGGATTTGGGCATTGTTGGCGAAGGTGGCTTATCAAGACTAACGCTCATTGGGCCTTGTTGGGCAAAGCTCTGCTGCCGCAATTTTCTGTCGGAGTGCTGTAGCTCATCGAGGCTTGGGTAATAGTCGTTTGGAAGCTTCTCTATTTCTGTATTATTCTTTGAGGAAGCGACGGTAGGCCACGCTGCTGTATTGATCACATTCGGCATTAAATTCGATATGTTTAAAACAGGCGTCGCTGGCATATTAAGCGTTGCCATGCGCGCGATATCAGCGTAACTTGCTTGAGGTGCACTTGATGATGATGTAACTGTCTTTGATGAATTGTGTTTCGACGAATTTGACGTTACAGGAAGCGAATGAACAGAGTCTAGGTCACTGCTATCTGATTTGTCACTAAAATACAAAAATACTCAACCGTTTAAAACATTCCCAAAGAAAATTGTAAGATTAATAATTTTAAATAAATAGAAGTTTATGCTCTATTCGTGATTAATTAATTTAACACAACTTCAATATAAAATATATGTATGAAAATGCCTTTACTGTTGCGCTGTATTATTTATAATCTTTCATAGCGACCCCTCCCCGATACAGAATTTAATTTTTAAATTTTTACTAAAAGTAACGTAAATATTTTTGTACAAATTCTTAAATGGTATTATTGTTTAATTAACAAGGTACTTTGTCATAAAATGTATTTGGACTTTCATAAATAATGCCCAATGTGTTAATACAAAATTGAAATTATATATCTTATTCCACACGACCTCCTACAAGCCTTTAACAAATTTATTTTTCATATTTAAAGTCTTAGAGATAGTTACCTTGGAGGCATACTGCTGGCAGATTTCCGTCTGAGTTCTGGAGACAAAGGCGTCCTATAATCGTTATTGAAGCCTCTACCACGTTGTAAATATGATCCAGAACCCGTAAGATTCTGTGCTCTTCCACCACTAGAACTTCTACGCTGCTTTTTAGCTTTCTTTTTCTTGTTTGTTACAACATGAAACTCTGTTTCCGCTTCGTAATCTACGTTATTCTTTTTCACGGAATTTCGGCGACTACTGTAATCATCGCCTGTATCATTGCAATAAATAGACTGTCCTTCTTCGGTGCCCCAAGATCTACGATCGCCTCGTGAATCTACCACTGTTGTATCACCAGTACTTCGCTGTTTTGTACGACGTAAAGCTACATTAATGGAACCTACAAAGCAATAAAATAATATTATTGTAGAGTTGAGAAATTTTAATGCGATAAATAGCCAATAGGTTGTGCGCTAAAAAGATATTTTTATTCCTTTACCATGCTGACTGGAAACGCTGCTTGATCCACTTGAAGTTGTGCTTTTTTCCGTAGTAAGATCCTTAAGTTTGGTCTTTGAAATTTCTTCTAAAGAGTTTGACTTTTGTAATTTTGCAGGTATCTGTTCCCTTTTAATGTCTTTATTGTCTCGAGATCGTGACTTTGTATTTGATGCAGCTTTTACTTTAATCGAGTTACTGGCTTTTCCCTTTTTGCTTTTACACTCTTTGTTTTCAATGAAACTTATTAAAATATCAATATCTTCGTTTCTGTGACCCTTTACATTCTCAGATTGATATACTATGACGTTTGGTTCTTGGGCATTCTTTCGACGAGGCTTTTTTTTCTCTCCGTTGTAGACTTGAACAGCGTTACCGTTTTCATCAAGTGACTTTTTCTCTCCAGATAAGGAAGATTCTTTTCCCGGAATATGCTGTGCTGTTAGCCTAGAAACTATTTCTACAAGATTAAAAACCGCATATGCCTTACCTTAAATTATATTAAAAACATATTTTAAACATATAGATATCTTTATATCTGTATATATGTGTGCGTGTGTACACACACAGACACAACGATTTTTTTTTATTAAAAGAGTAAAATGTTAATTATAAAATATATACAAATTATGATTATTATATTTCAATATTCCTCGAGTACTAATTAAGTAATTAGAAAGTGAAAAAATATGGATATTTCATTTGGGATACTCATTTAATAAATCATAGGCACGTAATGAACAGGCTTAATTGTGCAAGGCTATTTTATAAGAATTATTCTGAAAAATATATATTAAATACATTTAAAAAAAAAAAAAAAACAACTACATTTTAAAGTAAATTATTATTATAACATCGTGGGCATAACGAAGTATTTAAACTATGCTGTCTTTATACGAAGAGGAATATGCAATTAAATTTATTCATTAAATTGAGCATCGTAGATTCTTAGATGTTTAAATTTGCTTTATCTATAATTACGATGAAGTGGAATTCTCTCTTGTCATTAACAATTTTAATAATGAGCTTACGTACCCATAGATATGTTAGGTGACGGCCAGGACATTACCGAGTAAACATTGGGGGGTCCACTCATGACACATTTTACGTTATTGTATTGTGGGAAGGGAAGCGAGCTCGTCCCTTCCGTTCCATTTACATTGATCTTTGACTTCTCCAGTTTAGTGGTGTGCTCACGAAAGGTTGGGAATTCGATGGTCGAATCGACGGGGGTTTGAGTTATGTCGAAGGTTGCACGGGTTATGAATTGTACCGGCCGGCGGTGATCGATAATTTTCATTTCAGTTCCTTCGTCATCCTCTGCGTCCAGCGAGCGAGGCCTCTGAACACCTCCGAGCGCGGCTGAAGCATTTCGCTCGCTTACGACACTTGCCTGAAACATAACACGTGACACATTAACTCACTGACTATCGTTAAAATTTTCATTTAGGTGCCGCTTTTGCATTACTTTAAAATTACTACGTGTAAAAGTCTTTTACCATTTCGTAAGTTTTTTTCATTCATATCTAAAATCGAAAATTTTATTGAAAATAATATGCAAAATTGATAAAATATTGAATTTTTATTGTTCAATATGAAATTTTTCTTTATATTTCTAAATGATATTGTACGTTGTCTTTATCTTTTATCTTTGAAAAGTTTTGGAATTGCAACCACAACGAAATTTTTTAATTTAATACTTAATAGTTTTCATTATTTTTATTAATATCAATGTTCTTTCACGTTATAAATTCAATTACGATTGACATAAAAAAGGTAGGAGAAAACAAATTAATATATAGATAATCTTGGCTTATATAATTTTAGGTGTTATCATCGTGTTGCGCTAAAAATTAAAAGAATGCCGAAAATCATTTATATTACTTATCACGAAAAACTTTTATAACATACTCTGTGTAAAAGCGATTTTGATTGAAAGGAAAATTACTAATTTTATACAATATACTAATTTAATAATGTATCGACACACACACACACACACACACACACACACACACACACACACACACACAAGTAATTTTTTAAATAAATTTTAAAAGCATAATGAATATTTATTTCAATATTTGTATGTCATAAGGGACCAGATAATTGCCACTTTGCATAAATCCCTGTATTTTTGCAATTAAACAGGTTTATTGATAAATGGTTAAAGCGACACGTTGCATTATGAAAGTAAATATTGCATATCATACTATTAAACAAATATTTAATTAACATATTATTTACACGATAAAATAATTCGTGAGGTTCATTATATTTTTGTTGTATATGTATAATTAAAATAATTTAAAAAGAAAAATTAATCATGAATATTTATATAAAATTAATCACAATAAATTTAATTTAATATCTTATTTGATTTTTGTTACTTATAAATAAATTATACTAACGTTATTTTATATATATAATAAGTACTTCAAAAGGCTTTAGGCGACATTCAGTTCATCGTATTAAATAAAGCAAACTCGCACAATTTATTCGAAGCTTTATTTAATATCTTTGAAAAGATAAACAAAAATTTTTTTTTCAACTGTAATTAATTAAATGTATAAAATATTAAGCAGTCATTTGTTAAAGACATATACAAGAAAACTGGGTTAATATTTGTAACACAATTAAATACGCAAAGACAAATTTATTAATTAAATAAGGCAATAACAAACCAAATGCTATATTGTATAAATAGTTAAGAGTACACATGTAAATTTATGTATTTAAGTACGTATTACGTAGTAAATTATTAAAGCTATCTGCACCAACGATAATAAAGTTTTTCTTTAAAATCGAATTAGTCTAAGTATATTTTATGAACTTTTAAACAACGCAGAGTGATCGCTAATTTCCAGTCCTATATAATTTAAATATCATTTAACGTATAATGTGATATTTTACGTTTTAGTCTTGAAGTGTTACTTATCATTGAGCGAGATTTGACAGCTTAAAACTATAATCTTTTTCTGATAATTTACCATTTGATATAGATAAAATTATGTATGACTTTTGCAGAAGCATTTGACCTTCTCTGATTTTAAAATTCACTTAATACAAACCTCAAAATCTTCCAAACCGATCACCATACAATCTTGTTTATTATACTCTGGAGGTGGGTTGTCTGACTCGAGCATCTCATTTGTTCCAAGTTTTCCCCTGTTACTGCTTCGTTTGTCTCGCAATTCACTTTCAATGTCACACGAGCCACTTAATTTACTTTCCTTTCTCTCCTTTTCTTTTTCTTCTTTCTTAGAATATCGATCGTAAGAAGGCTTATCCAAAGATTTGGATTTTTCTTTATTAGTCCAATCGTATACAGATTTTTCTTCAGATAAACCCTTCTGAAATAACAAATATTTTTTAATATATTTGCAATTGAAACATTTTTTTTACAGAAGTTTGTAGTAGAATCGGTAATTGGCAAATATTGCATTGTTGCATTATATTTTTTTGTTTGAAATTTCAAATTATATATATAAATATTTTATTAAATATATATATATAGCTCAAGCAGTATCAAGATGAGTTTATTGTTTAGTAAAAATGCCAACATAAATAAAGATTTTAATAGTTCAGATTTAAAACTGTTAAAACAGTAATAATAATAATAATAATAAAAAAAAAAAAAAAAAAAAAAAAAAAAAAAAAAAAAATTTCGTGTATCGCATTGTACAAAAATCAATATTTGTTTTAAAAATTGTGTTTAAAATTTAAAAAATCTTTTACATCGAGTATATAAAAGTACTATATAAAAATACTTTTAATATATAAAAGTATATATATAATTTTGGCTTGTACTTTAGATTTATGTATTCGGTTAAAATATCAATTTCCAACAAATTCGATGTACAGGCAGAATATATTTCGTTTGAAAAGTGTTTTTGATTTTTTACATTTAATCTATACATTCGCAACTTGATACTATTTTATGTCAGGAAAGAGGAGGTACTGAAATTTAGTTTTTCTTTTTATTGAAATATTAACATTAAAATTAACGACAAAAAACAAGAAGCTTTGAAAAGGAAAAAGTAAAAAAATGAGACATTTAATTAACTCGTTTTAAGAGTTGGCCCGTACAATTCTGTTATAATTCCGGCGAAGGATAAAAAAAAAAAGTCGCGTGCGGCAGGAACTTTCAACACCTCGGTACAAGAGTAGAAGAAAAAGAAAAAATAAGACAGATTGACACACAAAGGTGGAGAAGCTATGAGGAATTACGAGGATAAGCCTGGGCCGTACCTTCTTCTCGAACACTAGGTCGAAATTGGCAAGGGATGCAAGGGTGTGCGTGGCATTGACGTTGGAGGGCAGGGAGCCGCCTTCCCTCTGCCTCGCGGAGACGCTCGGGCCCGGGTGGCGCTTCTGCTTGCTGCGCCTGGGGCCGCCCGCGTATGTCTGACTCGAGCCGGAGACCAGGTAAGCGAAGCCGCTGTCGAATTCGGAGTTGGGCCCGGGCTCGCGCGCCAAGTTCTGCAGCGAGCCCCCGTGGGTCAGGTGCTCCGAGACGGAGTCACGCTTGTGGCGACGGCTGCGATTTGTGCCCGGGAGGCAGCGCGATGAGCCGCCACCACTGCTGCCGCTTGTCACTGTCCACCGGCCCTCCTCGCTTTCGTCGGCTTCCGCTTCTTGAAGTAGTTCCTACGTGCGGCACATTAGTATACGGAAGCTCACGTAGACATCGGGGCTCGGAGCTCGAAGCTCGGTTAGGATCTTTTTTATCGACCGCCTACAACTATGTACTCCGCCCCGTGTCTCATCGAGTTTTGGCGAAAATCGCACCCCCCTCCCCGCCCCAATTCCTATCCCACGCATACTCGTTCGCTTATTCAAATAACAATAATAACAATTTAATTTTGCATACTGACACGTTCGTTCATAACCGAGTCGCGAATAATCAAATGATTGTTTTCGTTGAAAGTTCGTTTTACATTGCAAGAACACCGCGACAAATAAATTTTATAGGTTTTTTTTTTCAAATCATTAATCGACATTCTCTAATCGAAGCGTAATCTTACTGGAGGCTTAGCAGGCGCCTTTTATATAGGAGTAACAATAATACGACGACGACGACGACGACGACGACGATAACAACAACAACCATCACCACGACCACCATCACCACAAACACCACCACCACAATAACAACAACCACAACGACAACAACAGCAACAACAATATTTTAACAATAGTCGAAGCTATTCTACATAATCTTCTAGGTTTCAATAATTAAAGGCATAATCATAGTATTAATCGTTACATTTTCATTATATTAATCGAAGCTTCATTCGTTTTAATAGATAGAAAAAGTAAAATTAATAATCACTCGATATTTTTTTAAAATTTTTTGGTGTAAAAATGTTATTATATATTGCTGAATATAATTTTTTCAAGAAACGTTTATATTAAAATTTTTTTTAAATTAAAGTCTGCAATAATATTATTAATAAATCCAATTGGAATCTCATGCTAATCAAATTTAAAAACAAATAAGTTTTACCGATTTAATTTAATAGAATTCGTTTAAGATTTTGAGTAATTTAATTGCTAAATAATATTCGAAACTCCTCATAAATATTACGTTATAAAATTAATTTAGCTAACTCAGACAATATAAATATATATAAAAAATCATATACAATTGTTTGATCTGTAAAAACTATTACCTATTTAAGTTTCCGTTATAAAGCCAATTAAATACATTTATACAATACAATTAGAATTTATTATATGTTTTAATTTTGCATAATTTATTTAATTTTTATTTCCATAAACAAAATGAATTTAGGTTCCACTTTTTTTTTAGAATCAATTAAAATATATTGTCGCTATTGTTCTTCGATTATTAAATTAATTTAAATGAAAATTTTTTCATTTAAAATTTAGATTCAGTATAATTTTGTACATTATTAAAGGAAAAAATCCTTGATACAAATAATATGTAATTATGTGAAATTATTAAATACTCATTAAACTGTTATTTGACAGAAATAATATTTTGAATCAGTCTTATAAAGAATCTGCAACTTAAATTACTTAAAGCAAATTGATTAATTTAGGCACTTCATTACTTCTGGTCTTAATGAATTGTATTTTATAATTAAATATTAGATATTTTATAAATATCGGTGACAGACATTTTAATCCACATATTAAGTTTAAAAATTACTTGGGAATATGTTTTGAATGTTAATAGTACGATTTGAAATTATTTAATTATTCGCCTTATGTTAAAGCATGCAAAATATTATTTTCTTAAATGTTTTGATATCACATAGTAACAATACGCTAATTAATTTTGTAGAATAGTTTGATTATTGAAAAAAAATACATAATAGTTACTCAATCTATTTATTCTATTATAAAATTACTTGAAATATATAATTGTAAAACATAAAAATTTCTTTAATAAAGCTATATAATGCAAGAAAATTTTTTTGTTCATAAATACAATGGACTAATTAAAAAATATATTTTAAGTATTTATGTTAATTTCAACTTTTGTAACAAATGATATTCTTTGGTTTCTTAGATAAAAATAATTTTTTAAATAAACGCTTAATTTCATTTTATTCATTTATTATTTTATAAAAAAAATTATTTTGAATAAATTCACTTTAAAATTATTTTTCATTTAATTTTAAAATAGGTTTACTAACATTTTGTTTTTATTTTTATACCAGTATATTGTAAAAATATAAGTAAATAAAAAATTAAAAAATTTTATATTTGTACATACACACACGCACGCGCGTGTATATTTATATAATTTATGGTAAGTAGAAATTGGTAAATTGAACTATTGTGTAATTGAAGAACACAAATATCATTTACTTAAATAAAAATACAAACTATTACAATAAAAAAAAATTAGTAAAATTGTGTGAATTCTGATCTAAATATTATTTTCTAAAATAATTTTATTAAATATTTAATCTATTTACAATAAAGATTACTATACAGATTTTTAATACATTATTAGCTTAGAAAACTGATTTATTTCTGCAAATTAGTTACGAATATTGAACTGTATAATTGTATATCGTTGATATAGACATCATGGAATGTTACAAATTATTATATATTGTAAAATGAGTAATTGAAAATTAATTAATTACAATGTATAAATTTAATATATTAAAAATAGTATGTTACAGTTTTCAATAAAAAGAGATATATCAATAGTTACACAGCTACAAATGAAAAACAATGAAAAAATATATCAAATTACATTAAAATTACTCTAAATTACTATGGTATTTCAATTATTACTTATTTGAAGTGTAATTTGATCACTCTGCGCTAATTGAACATCGATTAATGCTCTCGTTAAAATTAATATAGCTTTATAAGAATTGCAATATAATAATAATGTTACTAATAAAATAAGCAAGTTAGATAATTAATAAAATTAAAACAATCAATTTGTAGAATTGTATAAAATAATGTAGTTTTTTTATAAATGTAAGCTTACAAGAACATTAAACTCAATGTTTATATTTTACTAAGATTTTAATTTTAACTTACATAGTTTTATTGAATATAAATAACTTATATTCTTTTGTATTAATCCAAATGAAATGTATTAATCTAAATTTCCTTTGGGCTATTTAATAACTAATCTTCAAACCATATTTTTAATTTTTAAGAGTTATTATTTCTATTATAATGTGACTTTAAGGTTAGAACTATGTCAAAGTCTATTGTTTTAAATGAGTTTAATAACAATTAAAGATATTAGTAGATTATGTTTACTTCAACAAGAACACATTACTATTTTAGCTTTTGAAACAATAAAACTATAGCAATATAACAATGAAGCTATGTAGTTTTTTTCCTTCTTCACTCCAACCATATGCCAATACATTTAAATGAAACAATAAAGAGCCAAACTAACATTGTATGTGATAAAACCAATTGAATTTTTAAGCTTTAATAATTATCATCAACTGTACCTTAAAAAGATTGGACTTTCCTTCACGATCTTTGGGACATTTGTATGTAATGGCTTCATCCAATAATGCTCGAAGCTCTCCTTCGTTTAAAGTTGACAGGGTTGCAGGCTCTTCCTAAAAGAACAATATTTTTTTACATTAAGTAAAGCATTTAAAAATTTGAAGAATTTATTTAATGTCACTTTATGTAACATAAAATTATATAAAATAACGATGTTTTAATCGCTCTTCTCTGATAAGAACAGTAAAAAGTAAAGGATAAATTAACTACAGACGATAACAACAAGAAGAGCCTCTTCAAATTGTAAAATTATAACTACAAAATGAAATATTGAATTATGTAAGACTAATAAGTCTTTGGTATATTTACATTAACATTGGTTTAATAATCAAATAAGCACATATATGTAAGGTACTTATTTATTAATATTTATTAATATTTACTAAATATAACTATATAATTATTATTAATTCAATGTTACACACTAATAAATAATTTAATAATTTAAATATTAAAATTGAATGAAATTTTTGTATAAAAATATTGTGTAAATATAGATTTTGTATAAAAAGTATAGTAAAACCATTGTAGTTAAGTTATATTCAATTTACACAATGCTTGTATCATTATTTATTTTTGTTGTTGTATTATTATTTACTTTTTGTTACAATTATAAACTATCTAAAATGTATACCTGAAGCATTATTAATAAACATTAATTATCAATAAAAATTAAAATCTATCTGGAGCGTATGTTTTAATTTTAATTGAATACTAGAGAGAAATGATTTGTTTCATTTATTATATTATGAATATAATAATTAGAACAATTGTTTAGAATATTAAAACAAAATGCAATCATTCTCTAAAGCTGACAGGTTATACTAATACGGTAAAACATGTTTTCACAATCTATCAAACAAGGGAAGTATGTCACTGAATTCAAAGTGAAGATGTTGTTCCACATCTAGAATTAATGCCAAATGTATTAACCAATGACTTCGATCCAGCACCTTATTCATTGCGAAATTTCTAATTAATAGTCTATAATTAAATATATATATATATACAATTTTATATAACAAATTGTTTAATTAATTTAAATTTTAATCACATGAATATTCTATTTTATAGTATTATTAATTATATGATTCAATTGGATGTCTCGATCGACGATTAACGATTAATAAGTATTAAGATTAAATTTGTATGTCATAGCGATCATATTTATTTAGCCTATTTTAATATATATTTGCAATTATTTTATTAGATATTTTAATTTAATTTCGTTATTATGCTGTATAAATATTTGAATGCACATTTTTGGCATATTGGTTATATATTCTTCTATTTTATATTGACCTGTTATTAATAAACATAACCCAAAAGTATGAAAAACGTATAGAATATTGTTAAATATATTAATAATATACATAAATATAAATACGATATAAGTATAAAGATAAATTTATAGATTGCGGTATTATGAATTGTCGAATGAACAGTTGATGATAATAAATAATGTTAGTTATAATAACAATAGTAATACCATTAAAATTAATAGTTCCATGATTTATAGAAAAGTCAATACGATTAAATAATTTATGTGTATCATTGTCAATTGCTGCGAGCACATTATCTTTAACAATAATGGTATAAGAACAGATAATATTTTTTAAATTACAGCACATTAATCAGTAGAAATGTAGATTTTTGTAGTATAAAGAGCTATGAGTTGTAAAATAAACTTAAATATTTTTCAATGAAATTCGCTCTTATTTGAATAATCTATATGTATATTTATTTTACTTGAATATCATGAGTAATAAATAGATTCAGATAATTGGTCAAATTTATAAAGAATAGATGAAAGGCGAAGAAAACATTTTGAATTTAATGAGAACAAGTTCACTTATCAATCACAGATATTGAACAAGTCAAAAAACATGTCTCGTATCATCATTTTACTACACAAGCAGCCATATTCTTTTTTTTTTTTCAAATAATTAGAATGTCAATCATTTAAATAAAATTTTGGTATCATTGTAATGAAATGCCATATGTAAAAAAAAACCTTAGAAAATAATGCTTTTAGTATTTATAAGTATTTTAAGTATTATTTTTCAATAATGCTAATAATCAACAACATGGTAGAAAATATGAGTTGATTTTCAATAAGTAGAATATATACATAATATATATATATATATATATATATATATATATATATATAATGTGTATATGCATGCACATGCCGTGAGACTGAGAGAGAGAGAGAGAGAGAGAGAGAGAGAGAGAGAGAGTGAGTGAGTGCGTGAGGAAGGAACGAAGAAAGAGAATATATATCTCCTATTTCATCCAAACAGACTTACTTGGGAAACGTAAAAAGAGGAAAAACGTATGCGGAGCGCCGCCTCCTATTGCCGTCGCCACCGCCACTGCCGCCACTGCTGCCGGGCAGTGTGCCGACGGTGCGGAATTTATATTTTTAGAGGACACCCAGATATCGTTTAGCGCCTCGAGCGATATGTCCCAGAGGACTAAAGAACGAGTAGCAGCGCACGCGGGATAAGAGAGAAAGCCGCGGTCACCACCATTGTCATCGTCGTGTTAAACGTTTCCGTCCTTGCAATCGCACTCGCACTCGTCGTCCTCGTCCTCGTCCACGTCTTCTTCGTGAGCCGTCGTGTCGTAGTAGCTCTCTGCGATCAATTTACGCAAAGGAGTTAAGCATTCACTTACGTGCGTGTATACGTGCACCGTTGACGCCCGTTTTTCTCGCCCTGACTTCCGCCGCCGTCGTCGAGAAACGTACGAACGAACGAACAAACGAAGGAACGAGCCATCGAACGGACTTTGAGCGGGCGGGAGGGCGCGCACGCACGCACCACACAGAAACACACACACGCGCGCGCGCGCACGCACTAACGACAAGAGTGCGCTCCCTTGCGCCTCCGCCTTTTCGACGGTTCTTCAGAAAAATCCGATATTCGTCGGCCGCCTCCGCCACCTACTCCTCTTGCTTCTGCTCTTCCACCACCTCCTTGGCGCTAAAAGCAAGGCGGACGTGTCGATCGAGGTATTGCACGCGAGGCATCCAGCCTACCGACCGAGTATCCGACCCGCTCTCTCCTACAGCCCTGCTGTGGTTGGCGATAGGAGGAGAGACGACACACGCGCGCTAGTTACGAATCGGCGAGTGGTGGCTGCTCGGTCGTTGTTGTCCTTGTCGTCGCCGTCGCCACCGCGAACGAATGCGGCGATGAGTATCGTCACCACCGTCACTACCACCGCCGACGTAGCCGCCGTTACCGCTACCGCCGGGTCGCACAACCTACACACTCGCAAACGCACAAGCTCCTCGGTGCGCTGCATTCGCTAATATAAATCTACGGGTGAGCGCGCGTGCGCCCGCACGCACACACGTCAACTGACAGAGAGGGAGGGAGGGAGGTAGGTAGCGTGCGGCCGCGCGCACGCATACGTATCCACAGAGAGAGAGAGAGAGAGAGAGAGAGAGAGAGAGAGAGAGAGAGAGAGAGAGAAAGGGCAAAACAGGACGGTAAAGGCAAATGGTAAGAAGGGAAGGGAGTGTATTTCGACGAATGGACTCGGGTGCGGCGCGCGCTCCTCTCCTCTGCTCCCTCAGCTCTCGAGGCTCTCGACACTCTCGACAGTCTTGACTAGCGACGTCGAGGCGGTTCGGTCGGCATGTTCGTCAATCGGGTCGCCATTACCGTTTACCAGCCATTAAACTCGAAACCATAGACACGGAACAACGTCAGGAATGTAAGCGCGAACGTCGGAGCCCTTACTTTCATCGTTCTCTTAGACCAAACGTGCGTCTTTTTACTTATCCTTTACCCAGTTCACCCCTGCTATACCCTTATTGTTTTTTTTTCTTTCCCTTTTAAATATTTTTTCGAGTTATCGCGTACTTTTTTTGTTTTGTTTTTGTTTTTTGTTGTTTTTGCTACTGTTGTTACGAGCACGGTTGACACGGAAGTAGACGAGTCATTTCTTGATACTGACATTGTAAATTCTTCAAATTGTTCAATTCAAATCTTCCGTTTTAACTAGTTTTTGAAAAGTCATTTAATTCGCCATTCATTACGTATTATTATCATTGTTAGTGTATTATGAGTTAGTGTTATTTTTTTTTTTTTTTTTTTTTTTTTTTTTTTTGTAACTTAATTATAAAATTTGCACATGGGAATAAACGTTGATTAAAACTTTTTGTATTTCTTTTTAAGCAAAAAATGTGTATGTTCTGATAATGAAAATGAATGCACAATTGTAATGTGATTTACGTGTCGGTGAAAACATTTTTTTCTCATCAAATTTTATAGACAAATATTTAAGACATTTCAAGTCTTTAATTTAGACGATAATCATCTAGCGCCATTTGTATACACATGATGAACTATTTAAAGCAAACATTAGACTGCAGTATCACCAGGCGAAGTCACAATTATACTTTTTATATTTTAAATTGCCTGATTATTATTTCTATTTCAGAAACTCTAAAAAATCGATTACTGTTATTATCAAGCAATTAATTAATCGTGAAAAAGAAAGATGATCTATGCTAGAAAACAATAAGATATATTTACTACACTTGAGTAATAGAGCTATGCAATACACCAATCAGCGTCCAGAATTAGAACCGTTTGATTGTTGCGACTAACTCGGTTCTCTCTCTCTCGCACACGCACGCACGCACGCACACACACCATCGCTCGCTCATACACTTACTCGATACACTATCAAGCACTTCCGATTCTGCATGCTGATTGGTCAGCTTTATCGTCCTATTGCTCGAGTTCTAATTAGTATAAAAATATTTTTGTACAGGCCGTTTTAGTCTCTTATAGGGAATCATGAAATAATAACTTTTACTCAATCTTCCGACACTGAGGATATCAGTGTATATAATTTTAAAATCATTTATCAGTGCCATTGATTATTCTGTACTGTAATTCTGTAAAAAAAGATGTAAAGAAATTTATTATAAACCTTAAATTAAATTTTATAAATATTGTTCTAAGATTGTATCAATTGTGCTGCGCGCAATTATTTTTTTCTTTGAACAAATTTATATTAAAATTTTATGTTAAAAGTTACTGTTTATACTACTTTTTAACTGCTTGCTTTGCCGTATTTATGCACGTGTCGCAACTTAATTATATTTATTTATTGCCAACAGCAGAGAAGCATTTACTTAAGTGAAATTAATATAATATGATGGGGTTTAAATGAAATACTTAGTTTGTAATTTAAAGAATCTACGCATAAAAGTTCTTTTCGTATAACGAAAAAATACAATGCATTTATTAAAGGATATATAAAGAAGAATATCTATTATATATTATTACATATTGAAATTACAAGCAACTGCATACTTACGAGATAAGCGGCTCCAGTACTGCAAAATTTAACGCGATTCAAAGCAATTTTTTAAAATCAGGAAAAAAAAATGCTGAATGACATTCGAACACCAACGCTTCATCGATTTATCGCTTTATTACTTTTAGTAGACCAAGCTAAGTACCGGAACTACCGTTGAAAGAACGAAACTATGTTTTGTTTTATAATGGAGCTTGTTCATTTCGAGGTTTTCGCCAACTTTCAAGCACAAGGGATGTAATAAATTCCTTCGCCTCTTCACTCAATCATCATAACTATTTACGAATCGAAAAAAATTTCAAAAGATTAAAATAAGAAGTGAAGAAGTGGAAGAGGTTTCGGTCTCAATTGAACTATTGAACCTTATTCAATATACCGATTTACTTTTGTTGGTTTTTTTTTCTTCATACAATTACGAGCCATGAATTATGTTATTATTTACTTAAGCTTTGGTATTTGTTGATGATAATATCCACGACTAAAAATTGTATATACAGACTTCTTTGTGTAACTATAATGTTAACAATGGTAATTAAAGGTATACAATGCTCACAATAAGTTTTCTTATTTACATAAATCTGTACGAGGACTTTAGTGTATAAGAGAGTACATTGTTACAAACAAATTATTTTATTTACACTTTTATCCGATACAGTCTAAAAGCTTATATATTTTGAACTTAAGATTAAATTCTATGCGGATAACATCAATAATAGCGCATAGGTTGTATTCTTTTATTATGGAAAGAAATATTTTTTAAGTAATTTTGATTAACAAAAATTATAAAAAAAATTAGTTAAAATTAATTTTAATAACGTTTAAATGATGAAATTTAAACAAAAGTATTTAATAACGAATAATTAATATTCTATATTGTCAGTTTGTTTATCTATAATTTCGACGTTTAAAGAAAATTGAAACCAAAAAGGGTCTCGTATATTTAATCAAATAAATGATTCGCATATTAGAATTTACAACAAAGAATGTTATAATCATAAATTAAAATAAGCTAAAATTTAATTATCCCATGAACTCGAATTCTTGTTATAGCGCAATCATTTTATATTACGAAATATTACGATTTCTATATTATTTATGATAATAAAAATGATTTATTATTCGTTGATAAATTTGCACCACTTGAAATTTAAATTATGATTTTAATTTGTATTAGAGATTTTATTTAAACTATAAATACTGTAATTTTAAGTTCTACTGGCACGTACACACATTGACCTCATCAGTTGAATATGGAAAAAACACTATGCATAATCTATAACGTTATCAATTAGTTCGTTCAGGTTGAAATTGTCATCAAAATATGCATAATGCAAACTATTATGGGCATTACAATTAAAAATTTTTTTTTATAATCATTAAATTTATGCATTAAATAAATAGGTGGTATTTATATTATGATTATATTTATAACGGAGATACGATAAATAATCTATAAATAAACTCGTCATTTTTTTTTTTAATTATTTAATGTTAATATTTTTTTTTATTTTTTTTAAGTAGGATTTCCAAAGTATTATACGCCAATTCGTCAATTATTTATAAAAGAGAAATTTGCATCATTTATTTAAATATGCACAACAATTTAATTTTTAACGCGTACTATACTAATTTTGAAAATTGTGAATTACGTTTTTGAATTTTATTTTCAATTCAATGTTTCTACGTCTAATAGAATTCTTAAATTAATTAAATATATTATGATATAGGACTATAGTAATATTAGACTATAGTAGTAGTATATACAGTTGGTAACTTCGTAAGCAAAAACAAATAAAGAGTTAAAGTAAATTGTGGAAAATGAATGTACAATTTACTGAAATGTTTGAGTTACTTCACTAGCTCAATTTACTGTACTACTATTTTAACATTCAACAATCCATTAATTTTTAACATATTAATGTATTTATAACTGTTTTATCGCATTTTATTTTCTGATATTTTTATGAATCCTGCAGTTAATTAGTATTTCTTTATTTTCCATAAAGTTTCTCAAGAAGACACATTACTGTCTATTGAAACATGTTGAAATGACAATAAAATATCGATTAACAATGATACTATACATTTTACATATCATATTATAAATAATGCTTCCTGTATTGCCTGTATGGCAATAATCATCTGTGTCTTTTTAAAAGTAATTTCGGTTACCACGATGTGAATGTTTTTCCCAATTTTTTTTTGCTAACAGTACATCCTTCCATACTAAACTTATATGGACATGGAAACAGTGAACGGTTGTATGCGATTAGAACGACGTAGGTGCTAATTATGTATTTAACTATACATCTGCATTTTTATGCAAATGTATTATTTTATTCTACATGTTATATCGTGTGCAATACGAACATCAGAATGGGCTATTGAAAAGAGATGCCATGAAAAGGAGTACTAATTCCGAATTAAGCATAAAGAATGATTGAAAACAATTATGAAATATTTTTTTAACAACTGTAATATAATCTGAGGAAAAGCCTATGATGCACCATTAAATGAAGAAATATATCAATTAAATTTAGTATCGAATCATTGTTTGTTAGTTATTAAAAAATTTTATCATCCCAATCATATGAACCATTAATTTTGATATACGAATTAAGTAATAGAAGGAATCGAATAGCAGGTCATCCGTTACTATTACTACATTACACATTATAATTAGTAAAATGCAACATAACATATTGAATTTTCATTCTAATTTATATTATAAAGAATCACCTACAGAATTAGTTCACTTACATAAGAGAAGCCTTATATTATTGATGTACATTATTTAGCTGAATATCTAGCCTTCTTGTCTTATAATATTTAATATTTTTCTTTTTATGGAATCATAAAATATACGCAGGACAATACATTCTAATGTAAAAAGAATAGATAATGAAATCTTTCTTTAATGACTATGTTATTTATTTTAGTACTTCCTAATCGAAGGTCACCAAAGCCTTGTATCATGTTTTACCATCTATGGTATTCCATTTAGCCATAAAACACGGGATCGTTATTCATGGTATAATTTATATTTTAAATTGTCTTTCCCTTCTAATTATTAGTTATTGATTTTTTAATATTATTATATTTTTATAATTTTCTGGATTTTAAAAACGTATATAAAAATATCTTGTATACATTTTGTTTTTAACGTTTATCGAGATTCCGTGAATGATTTAGTTTTCCTCGATTTTTAGCAACGCCATTGTAGTAATCAAAGATTAATGTATAAAAGACTTCTTTTCTTTATATATTTTTAATCTTGTTATCCAGCATTTTATATAGAATTCTTTCTATTTTGAGTCTATTCTGAAAATTCGAACTTATAACTTCTTCTGTAATTTATTTTGAATACCTGCAGTTTGATATAATTCTTAATATTGCTTTTTGCTTGTTTTTTTTTTTTAATTATTTTTTTTTTTATAAGATTCAAACAAGTTTCTTTTTAATTTGTCTTTGGTTAAGCATCAGATTACCTTTTTTATTAGCTAACTGTATGTAAATATCAATAATTTTAATACCGTGATAGCTATTTATTTAGATTATGTGATATTTTAAATTAAACGAAATATATTTGATCACTAAGCTGCAAGTAAAAATTCTCGTAAAAAAAAAACCTATACATTGGTGATTTTTCACGATTTATGATACTTTTTTAATTAGAATCCAAGATTTATTTGATATTCTTTCATCATATTCATCCCAAATCGTTAATCATCTTCGTTTTAAGAAAGTTTGTAAACTGTAATTCCTATAATAAAATTAATAACGAAAATCTTCTTTAACTTCATTAAGTTGTAACTGCTTTATAGATAAGCATTAAAATTCAATCTGATTTTTAGCTTTTCAATTAATAATATTATTATAAAGATAAGCTATAGTGTTTAACATTAGGGACATTTATTATTACACGCTCATTAGACAAATATCTCATAATATTTATTTATTATATTAATTTGTAATTATTGTACACGACAATAGGTGAAGTCAATAGAATTTATGCAACGGTGTATGTTTAATATTGACAACGTAATAATTAATAACCGAATTAATATAAAAATACAAATTAAAAATCATTTCAAATTATATAATTTTAAACTATGTTTTTAAGGTAAAGGATATTCTATTTTTGAAATGTTAATTATGAACTAAATATTAAAGCAATTACGAAATAGATATGCAAGAAGAATACGTTTTAATAGTGATGATTTATGAATTAATTTAATAAATTATAATAATTATATATACATATATATATATATATACACACACACACACATACATATAAATATACACATAAATGTTAGATAAATATTTGTCTTGAAATGGAACGAGAAAAATATCATTAGCATATTTAACATTATATTTTATTCCTGATTGAAATCCATAATATTTGAAATTATTATTTTTGTATTTAAAAATGATACTATCTGTAAAAGTTAAGACTAGTTAGAAAAATCATATATATAATTTTTTATATGGTCATAGTTGCTGATTCATAACGTAAATTCCGGCTTTTTTAAATCGAAAATAGAGCACGGCTTATATAGACAAAGTTACTCCTTTTTTTATTATTAAAAAAATCTTAGTAGGCTTAAGCCATTTTTCATATTCAAATAAATAAAACAAGACACGATAAATTTTTGTAGTATATAATTTTATATCGAAATTTGGTATATTTTATTTGTTAATTAAACTAATCATGGATTCTCAATTTATCTATATTGTTTCTTTGATTTTATCGAATCATTAGATATAAAGAGCAATTAAATTTTATATACGAATTAATACACGGTTAATCACAATTTCATTACCTATTTTTTGTATGAAAGTTAGAGAGAATAATTAATTTTCAAGTTTTTGGAATAAAGAAATTCGAAATAAATCAAAATCTTAAGTAAACCTTATATTATATGAGCACATATAATATGTTATATAAATTTGATATTCTTAAAATGTTTTAAATTAATGAAATATATATATGAAATTCTATCTATTCTATAATTAATTTTTTTAATTAAATTCGATAATTAAATTCGACGTATACGTTTATGAGCAAGTCAGTTTTACGTTATGCAATGATTAATTATATCAAATAATTACAAAATTTAATTTTCTTTATTATAAAAATTAATCATTATACTTGAAGATTTTCTCTCTCAATCTCTCTGTCAAAAATTTATTTTTTAAGTAAAATTACTACTATATTATATTGATAACATAATAATTCAGAAATGCAAGAACTATACAGAATTTTTATCTTATTATCTTTTAAGGTATACATTATAAATTTGTCAGTAATACAAAAATGTGATCATTTATGACTGTTCTTTATGTGTCTGTGTATGATATTTGTTTTACTTTATGTGTCACTTGCTTGATTGTATCATTTTTAAATTTTAAAAATTGTCATTTTAAGTTACTTTTTACTTTTGTTTAGACGTATCCTTTTTATAAAATATGTATAAAATATCAATCATCTTATAATTTTATTAATGTAAAATTTATAAAATTGATTCAATCCTCAATTATTTTTAATTATTTTTCACAATTAAACTGTTTTAACTTCAGTAAATCAATTAACTTGGCTACCATTCAATTTTTCAAATTTCTTGAAATTTGGTTAGATGACTTTCATGAAATATTGTATAAATGTAATACAGTGTACATACGGTCTATTTCGAATATTTATCACTACTAATTATACAATTATTTTATAAAAAAATGTCTCATCGTTTTTTATTTAAAAAACGCGATTTTATTATAAATATTATATATTATAATTAGATATAATTGTTTTGAATTTTTACAGTAAGAATAAAGAATTATTCATTAATTATAAATGTATAAGAAACTACCATTTAGATCATTATGGATTACAAATTAATATGTAGCTATTTATTAAATAACTAAATAATTAACAATGTAATATTCTATTAAATTTTACAAAATTTGAGATGATCTGAATAAAGCTTTATAAATAGTAGTATAAACTTATTTAACTAAATAAAAATATACCAGCTGCCAAATACTTGTTAGAGGAAGGTAATATGCCCATATTGCTTTGGGTTTCTAAGTTTCTAAGTGTCGTGGTTCTGCCACGAAAATAAACAATAGTCTCAGTATTTGCATTCTAAGCTAATGAACAGAATAATAGTGAGAGACTGGAAGCCAATGTCGAATACCGAACATATGTTCCACAACTTCATTAGGGCCGAGTATTTTAAACAATTCACTATGATGACAATTTTTTTTGCAGAAATATGGAAGATAATCATCAATGCAAGGTATTGGTTACAAAATGGGTTAATAAGAATTTACAGTTATACCTGCACAATTATCAACATCTTATTTAATATTTACCTATTAAATGCATTAAATCCTGTAAACGAGAAGAATTAATATAAATGTTAGTATAGCAGTTACTACAAATACTACAAAAACTAAAAATAATATATGCATCAGAGATTATGTAAACAGGGACAGTGCTTAGCAATCGTATCGTAGATAATAGAAAAAGTAGATTTTCATATATTTCTGGGATCAAAGTGACTATATTTTCAGATTTGTATAATTTAAGTAGATTACGAGCAAGTTTGTATTAGACTTGTAATTCTGATGGGAAATGGATATTTGTTGAAAATTTTAAGTACGTGATTGGTGATGTAGAGGTAGGTAGGTGCAGATGGGATGTTGAAGCCCTTACTCGAGTGAAGTACGCATACATCATTCAGGACACATTCGATATCAGATTGGCTCAAGTTTACAAGCGAAACGACAGACGAGCTATGGTAAGGGTGTTGTAGACCAAACTGTATAAAGTGTAACCATTGATGCATGGGTTAATATATAAAGATGAATTATAGAAGTTAATCGTACTCAAGGCTGTGATGAGAGTTGCTTTAGAACGTATGAAGTAGGTCACTTTGGCATAAGAATTATTCTCTCAAGAGTATTGGATGAGCTGTATAAAGCGGCCTATAAAAAAAATTTGTTAAAATTAATTGACATATTTTATCAAGAAGCTAAAAAGAGGTGAAAATTAGACCGTAACAGACGAGCCACTACAATATCTGATTCACGTCTACTAAAATAGTGCGCTATTATACGGAAAATATCTACGATCTTATTCTTATAATTATTGCCATAGTTTGGAGAAAAAAAAAAGATAAGTAGATCGAATCAAAGCAAAAAATTCATTGTTAGGATTGATTTCGAGGATCCATTAAAATGATAGATAAATGTTAGTAAGACATAGTATACAATAAGCATTAATTACATAAAGAAATAGATCGAAAGGGATAAACCCTTTTTATTAACATTGGAAATAAGGCTTCGCTTCGTATACAATTTTCTCAAGATTGTCAATGTAAAAGAAAAAGAAAAAAATAGTATCGAAAAGTGGCTGACAAACTCTGGACTAAAAAAAAATTGCTAATGCGTTTTTCCAAGGAAAAAAGGTAAACTTAAAAATATTTTCATTTCGAAATAATTAATTTTTATTTCCCTTATTTTCTACATTTGTAATTTTAGGTGTTTTAAAAATAACTAACTAATAATTGAAGTCCAATGTGTTAGCATTCTCTATAAATATGAAAATATGCGAAATTAAAAATATTTAAGTATAATTTAATAATGAGTTAATTATTAAAAACCTCTGCTTACTAATTTTTATGATAAAACGTGTGTATGTCAATAAAATAATTAATTAATTAAGCATTTTCAAATGATTTATTTGAAATATCTCGTGAAAAGAAACTATCGTATATTTTATAAGAATTCTAAAATAATGATAAGTTATAAATAATACTTAAAGTATTCGTAATATAATAAGAATTCTCTTGTACCGTGTCATAAACAGTATATGAAAAAAATATGATTTACTTAATACAATGATTTACTTATATTGAAAATTTCAACTTCAATTATTAATAATGAAATAACAGTTTAAGTAAAACTATCGATCTAATTATTTTTTCATCAATATAACCATTTATTATTATAATAAATGTGATTTTTTTTTTCTTTTAATATTATCAATACAATTTTTCTTACTTTATAATTGTTTATATATTTTTTGCACTCAGATAATGTACACGATTTTGTCAGATTAGTGCACACTGTCTTGTAAGACTTGTTATTCTGAAGTTTTCGAGAACTAGAGATAATAGCGTTTAAGAGTAGAAATTTATAAATCAAGTATATTGTATAAGAGCTTAATAAAGGCAAATAAATATCTTCCTTTTTGTTTTAAATATTGACTTGTATTTTTTTTCTGTACATTTTTTTTTAAACCTATATTCAATGTCAAATAATTAAGACATTAATTTACGATTATTAATTGAAATTGGAAGATGTACTACTTGAAATTAAGTTTTATTAATTTAATGTCTACTATTATTGCGTTATTTTCTTATATTTATTAATGTCTTATTCACACTGATAGAATATTGCATAGCTTAGTCATACTGTTGTGCATAACATAATAAATGTATCTATTGTTTAATACTTAGAGACTATTACAATGTTTAAGAAAATTAGGAAATTTAACTCGTAGTAAAAAGGCAGCAAGCTTTTCTAGATAGAACTATGCAAGCATCGGCACAGTGCCAAGTCTTAGCGAATCGTAATTTCTTTGCTTAACCTATCTTAAACTCTATACTAAGCTGTGCATCCATATAATTTTCCTAAATTTAAAATATATACATTAATAAATTGAGAACAAAATTTAAACACGCAATTATTTTTTTAAATATACGTATATAATAATAATAGTAAATCAATTATTTATATTCTGGTAATTAATTAAAATAGTAATCAGTTGGAAAAACATTTTTTTTTTTTTTTGTATAATATCACACCTTCTATTTGATATAAATTAGTAGAGGTGATAATCTGACGTAAAAGACGATTAGAAAATAAATAATATTTTACTAAGATAATCCTACAAAATCTTAAGCGTAACCAGATATTAAAACTTTGTTCAATAAAGTATTCGACATGTTTTAATTAATTATAAATGTTTCTACTTTATAAAATGCAGCTAGGTTAATAGAAAATGATTGAATCTTCGATGAAAAGTGTCAGAATTGTTCAAATATAAGTTAAAAAAAAAAAAAAAAAAAAAAAAAAAAAAAAAAAATACACTGTAATTAACACGGTAAATTTATTTGAAGTTCGGGTTACACTAAATTCTCCTGAATGTCATATAGATTTTAGTTAGCAGGCAAACTATACTTAATGTATACATTTGTCAAGTAGCTGAGTATATGAAGAATAAGATAAAGTTTGAAAAAATTAAATACATGTTATTTCTTTCGAAAACACGAGTATATCCCGATTAAAAAGAATTTATTTTAATGTGCATTTATAAGCGATTATTGTTTAAGATATACTTTATACAAATACAATGTGTATGCGAGTACATAAAAGTAGTCCTCAATTTATTTTAATTCTAAGTCTTTTATAAAAAAAATTCTAACTTAATTTTTATAAATAACTATGGAGATAATATTTATAAGGGGATTTAAATACACTCAACAATATTCAATCACTATAAATTATTTTAATGATTTCGACCTTAGTTAATGTAAAATGGCTACCCACCCGTCCTACATTAAAAACTCATAAAGCCATTATACAAAATATAACCTAAAAGTCTAATGTAGTAATTATGTAGTTCAAGTAATCGTAAGCGATTTGTGCATGTGCGTGTATCTTATGGCAACTTCGTACCAATTTGGGAGAATTCCATTAATTTAAATTGCATTAATGTCCTCTATAAAACTGAATAATAAATAAAAATTAATTTTTCAAATTTATAAACATAAAGTACATAAAGTAATTAATTTTACTTCATACTATGATATTAACATTACTTACTTTGTTAACTACACTTTGAATGATATTATATTCGTAACTACGTGGTAAATTTTATTGCAAATTTACAATACAAATTTAAAAAATTTAATTAAATTTTTAATATATTTCATTTAATGTATAATCAAATGAGTTCTGTAATGTAGAAGATTCTGCGATTTAACGTTTAATTATTAAAATTCTAATTGTCATTTCATTATGACATATAATAACCCGGATTCTCATATGAAATGTGAATTATTAAAAAATCAAAGCAATTCAAATTTTACCGAATAATAAACTTTACAGTATTTTCATTTTCAGATATATAATTATATGTTTGTTGTGTAGCTGTATGAGTATGTAGGCGTCCATAGGACTGGAATAGGTATGTATGCATGTATGCAAGACGTATTATATGTATTTGTTATAATGTAGAAATTTGCATTTACTCAAATTACATTGTAGTAAATTTTTTGAAATTGCGATACTCAATTATTTTAATAATTTTAATTCATAAAATTCATAAAATAATATAATTATTTCTTACATAATTATAATTACAAGAGTAAAACTATATATGTTATTTGAAGTATTTTCAATTTACGGCAAAGAACGAAAAAAAATTAATTTCATTTAAATTCCAAATATCAAATTATAAAATTGTAATGATTCAAGAAATTATTGCCAACGTTAATATGCAAAAACAAAAATTAAAAATAACATAAAATCAAATAATAGAGGGATGGCACAGAAAAAAAAACAGAAAAAAGAGTACTGACGGAAGGTAAGGTTAGGTTAAATATGTAGGAAAATGGCACATGTATATCTCAGTTTTGTAACTCGTTAGTTACGTACATTGGAGATGTAACTCCCTACTGAATTATTAACGTAGTTATTTATGCACGATTATCTTAAAAAAAATGCCTGATCATACAAGTTGCAGAAAATTTTACAACATATTTAAATGTCAATGACAAAAATGATATGCGAACAAAAATACGCGACGCAAAAAGATTAAATTTTTGAGATATGCGATTGTTCAAACCAACTTTTTCATGTTATCCTATTTTCTGGTTTCATTCGTTGCTGTGTATATAGCAGAATTATTGCAAGTTAATTTTATATTTAAATTATTCTAATCGTTTAAAATTTTTTAAATAGTTATTTTTAACTAAGGCCATATACATTGTTTTAAATGTCTATCAATTATATCACAACATTTGTTAATCATTTTAATTTTCGTTTAAATTTGTTTTTAAAATTACTTTTAAATTAAATACTTTAGTCTTAATATATGTTAACGAATGAATTTCGTGTTAGGTAAAATTGATATATCTTCCAATATTTAAAAATAATTTCCTTGAGGAATATACAAAATGCCTGTTTTTCATTACTATTTTTATATAACTTTTATCAAGCTATATATTATAATTGAAATAATCGAATTTATACTTGAAACGTAAGTTTTGTAATTATTCGAAAGTTTAACAGTATAATTTAAATGTCAAGAACTTGTAGCTGGAATGTCAAGACCCATTCACAGTCTCAATCAAGAAATCTAACGACTGAAATATTCGTTTATTCTTTCAATTGTATTAAAAAAAAAAAAAAAAAATATATATATATATATATATGTATATATTTAATCTTCTATCGTAATTAATACATTAAAATATATATATTGTAATTTTTGTTTGTTTGTAATATCATCTATTTCCAATCCACTAATTTAATAACTAATATTCAAGATTTTGCTTTCGTACTGTGCGTCTTTAATGCAGAAAATTGAGATAGAAGCGATTTCTTATTTCTCAACAATATATTGCAATATATTATTGATTTAGCCAGCGAAGAAAGATCTTATCCATGTACAGAATGTTCAACGTGAAAACCCACTTGATAAAATTAATTATCCATAATAAATATTAATAATTTTACTTTTACACTATTGCAATCTATAATCCTTAGTTTACTGATGCATTTTTTTTTTTCAGGACCTAACTAATGATCAAATATTGGATTTTCTTAAGGTTTATAAACGTGAAAGCATATTAAATAAGGTAGAATTGATATTAAGTATAAGATACATAACATATGAAATTAATAATTTGAAACAAATTTGTGTTTGAGTATAAATAAATGATAATTATTTAAAATTGAGATTATAATTATTACGTATCATTATTTCAAGTGCCTTGATAATATTAATACGTGCATATACGAAATGTCATAATATGTATTATAAATTTATACAAACAACGATCAGCAGAAAATAAAAATTAAATAATAAAATTATGCTAGGTCTTCATTATTTTATCTTAATGTACTGTGCATGTCTGAATAAAATAACTAGAATATCGTACGTATATACGAATAGAATTTAACACATTACGGAATACTGAAATATAATTTTGTATTAAATGTGTTATAACCAAGAGTATTATTTCCTGTCAAACTATCCGCGCATGCAAACGTACGTGTGCCTAAAATGATAGTATTAGTATATAAAATTCAATTTTTTCCACATTAAAAGGTTCCATATTGAAATTCGTTTTACCTTCAAATCTTCTAAACATCATCATTTTGTAGTACTCGTTCGCTTATGTGTGCAGACACACACCCTAATGTGATCTTGCGATACGTAAACCCCCAACCGGAACACGAACCTCAAAATTTGGATGACTTCCTTACGAAATCATAATATGTGGAATAGCAGTTGCTTCCATATATCTTGTAAGCCTTGTGATGAGTATAAAGATTCACCTTTACAAAGATTATATTTGTGTAAGGTGCAAATCATTCTTAGAATTATATTCACAGCAGTGCATGAATTGCAAATGTTGTCTGATTGTGGCACATATTCTTGTGCGTGTAAATGAATCTCGCGAGTTAGTTTACTATTCTTCCGGTACAGTTGGCGAACAAAAGAAACGTACTTATAATGTTGGACGGTTCAAGCATTTGTAGTTCTTACATTCAAAGTTACCTTCGTAATAATATAAAACTTAAATTTTATGAACAACATTTAAAATTTTTTGAAATTTTATTTAAATTATCGATTGCGTATAATTTTATATTATAATCAAGATTATTTAATACAGAATGTATAAGAACGGATATTAGTTATGAACAACATTCCAAGCTCCTTGGAACTATATCAGTAGGGAGTTTTTATTTTTATAGGATTTCCGTGTAACGGAAATAATAAATTTTGTGAATAAAATTTTGGATTCTTCATCAAAATAAGAAGTATTTTCTATATACATATACGATAAAATAAAACAAATATAATTATTTATGATATATAATATAAAATCAATATAAGATTTCGAAGTCTTATATATTTTAAAGAAAATTTAATAAACCCAGCTGAGAGGATAAATCATATCTGATGAAATTCGCGTTGTACAAATTGCCTCCCCCATTGTATTATATTTCCAAACAATGGAAAAATGGAAAAGAGATAATTGTTTAATTAGATAAATTCAATTTTAAGGCATTTAACCAGATACATGTTCGTATATGCTAACAATCTTCTTTACAACCGTCAATATAAAAAATAAGTTTATCATGTAAATAGTTAACGACATATATTTTTCTTCTATTTGATAGACCTAAAAGCGTGCCACGTTCTATCCAGTCGGCTGGAGCGCTTTATAAAGTAACCGTAACAGAATATTATACACGCGAGTGACGCAATCGCCTTGGATAGTCTGTCTGTCTGTTTGTCTCTCTTTCTTTCTTTCTCTCTCTCTCTCTCTCTCTCTCTCTCTCTCTCTCTCTCTCTCTCTCTCTTAATTCCCGCTCCGCACCAACACGCGCGCGTTCATAAGCAACACACAGTAAAACGCACGCACGCACATACGTTCTCAAAAAAATAAAACGGTTATTAAGAAAAATTGTAAAATTAACTGAATATTAATAAAATTATATCTTTAACAACTGCAATTAAGTTATAACAATATCCAAAAATTTTAAACAATTATAATTCTTTTTAAAATGGTGAAATGCCATAAAATAGCGCTCTAAATGCTATTGTGTAAAAATGTACAATGTAGTTAATCTTTGAAAATGTTTTTGTCGTTTATGCAATGATATAAAAAGGTTGTGGAATTATTATTAAAATCTTTGTGACATTAATGTGTGAATAAATTCCAAGTCATGCTATGCGGAATTAGTAAAATTTATGCATTTAAAAAAAAAAAAAAAAAAAAAAAAAAAGTGCCAGTAATTGTGTAATATAAAAAGATATTGACGTGTTTACGTTTAAACATTTTCTCATGAATTTTGCAATACATACTTTTTCTTGGATTTTATCTGAATAAAATATCATGAAATCTTTGAATATTTTACTTTAAAAATATTTCTCAATAATGAAATTTTCTTTTGCAGCTTGATTCGTAAGATACATTTTAGTATCCAGAAGAAAAAGAAAATCCAAATGGCACATTGAATTATTGAAGAAAAAGTTTGCTCAGGTTTCGTTTATATACGAGCGCGGATGCGCGCGCGCATGTGTGCATGTATGTCTAATAAACTATGTAGGATCACTTGAATAAATTTATAAATTCGAAGGGAAGAAAATGGGCACTTCGTCGTACAAATGCAAGGAAGCACGATCGCACGATTATCCACTTAAAGAGTGATAACAAAGATCCGAGATCAACATTAGCCGTAATTCTTACAGCTGCAAAACCTAACCTCAAAGTCCGAAACATACCCAATAAAATACTGAGACTTTGAATCGTGACTGGGCTAAGACCTGCCTGGGTAAAATTGTTAAGCAATGTAAGTGATAAGCAGAGCTAATGGTCACCTGCTTGCTATCGACGAGGGCTGCGTTATTGAGTATAGGCAGGGCGGCTTCCTGACCACTGCCGCCGGCGCCGCCGCCGCCGCCGCCGCCACTGCTGCCTTGGCCAGCCTCGGGCAAAGGGAAGACAAGTGCTGTCGCACCGGACGCGAGCGAGGTCGGGGGAGCCGTTATCGGCTGAGAATCGTAGGAAGCGGAGGTCGAGGAGGCCGGGGATGTCGTGGCGGCGACGTTGGTGCCCCCGCCGGTGCTCTTGTCACTCGCCGCGGGCTCCTGCTGTTGCTGATCCGGTCCTGGGGCCATTTTCATTGCGATCGACGACAGGAACGGGCGCTGCAGCTGCGTCTGCAACCGTGCCTCAGCGACTCTTACCTCGTCATCGCCGACGGGCGTCTATCTTTGTCCGTTCGATTGGGCGCGTCGAGGGATATCACTGAGTAACGCTGCGACCCAATACGGGCGCCCACAAGGTTACGCTGGGATCAAGGGTCAAAAATCAGGGGATCGTCGGAGAAAAGCCGCCGTTGGCCAACGGCATTTTTCGCGGGTTAAAGAAATTGCCGCCGATACTGCTGTTGCTGCCGCTGCTGCTCGACGATTTGGTTCATCGGGACAGTCACCCGTTCGTGGGCTAGACGTCGGCCAGGTCGCGACACATCGCGCACAATACTTTCGAGTCACCTGGACGCGGTGCAAGCAAACGCCGATAACGGGTTGTAGGTATTTTGATCGGGTAACGTACCCCACACGCAGCACACCTACAACCTAACCTCACTTTATCGGCCGCGCCGACGGGCCACTGCCACTTTCTCCTACTGTCTCTCTTCTCCCGCCGTCGTCTGCGGAGCTCTTTCACTCCCACTTCAGTTCTCTCGTTCTCTCTCTCTCTCTCTCTCTCTCTCTCTCTCTCTCTCTCTCTTACCAACTATTTATCTATCGTAGTTTGCACTCGGCGTTGCGCGAGTGAAGTGTGTCGGCAGTTTCCTCTCTATCTATCTTTTTCTCTTCGTCGCGCTGATTCTCGATCGATCAGCGATGTCGGGGTGACTGTTTACACCTTGCGCGGCCCGAAAACAAGGGGGTAGAGTGCGCGCGAGACAGAGCGGGACACAGTGGCGAGAGTAAGGAAACGAGGACGGGACCGCGCGGGAGGAAAGTCGAGGCTTCGCGGAGTCGCTCGAACGGATCGTTTCCAATGCTCACCCGATGAGAGCAGTGACGCACGGACGACAGTGGCGTTGACGACGACCACGACGACGACGACAACGACGGCAACGGTAATGACGAGAGCCAAGAACACTTTACGTTCAGTGTTATAACGATGACGCCCCGGCAGTTCACTTCTCGACGTACGACACAACCACGACACTTGCCTCACACTTATTCCCTTATTCCAGTATGTCACGGCACTCTCCTTGCTCTTCTCCAATTTGGAGACAGGGGAGACTCAATTGTCCCCAGCGACGACTTTTCTCCTCATCTTCACGTTGTTGAATCCTCCAAAGCCGCTCGCTCGCACAGCGAGACTGGCGTGAGCAGGACGTGCGGTGGGGGTGCATGGCGGGCGGCAAAAGGGGCGGGGGCATGTGGAAGGGAGGGATTGCGAGGAGGCACGAGGGCTCGCCGCTTATTACGACGAGGCGGACAAGGACGACGTAAGCGACGATGGCGACGGGGAAGAAGGTGATGGTGGCGGTGGTGGTGGTAGTGGCGGCGGCGGTGGCAGCGACGACGGCGGTAGCAGCAGCAGTAGCAGCAGCAGCAATGCCGTTGTGTAGATGAGGAGCCCTGGACTCGTCGATCTCGACGTATTCAAAATGGCCGACGGGCTCTGCCGCTCCAGCTTAACGGCTCGCGCAGTTTTGGCTCCGCTTCCATCTTAGCGCGATGAATTCTCGTCCTCAGGCCGCCTCCTCGACAAGACCATCGTCCATCGGACCGAGATCGATTTCCGCGCTTCTCTCTCTCTCTCATTCTTTTTCTCGCCGAGGCTCGCTCCTTAATCGCGTGCGCACCCACACATCAAAGGCAACGGTACCTCTGTCACGTGCGAACGCGCGGGCCGCGAGCCACGGTTGCCTACGTGCATAGGCGCGCGCGCGCAATTAATGTCGCGCATCGTTAATTCTCGAGGATGACGGGACGATCGGCCGCCAGTTTCGTTATTTCTTTTTTTGGCGGAAGCACGCAACGAAAACGTGTGGGTGGCGCCTCGTGTCGCACTAGGTGCAGGGCGGTGAAGAGAGGGAGCGTCGTCGGCAGCAGCGGTGTGCAAGGCGCCGCCAGCCAATTGCAAGGGCAGTAGCGCTCGAGATTTTGGTCGTACATTTACGGGGTTATGTTGGAGGGGGGGGGGTTGCGATCAGGGCGTGCGAGTAACGTACGCGACAAGTCTGGATAGATCGCTCGGCTGCGGTAACACAACCGCGCGAAAATAAAAGAATGGCTGACTGGCGGGACAGAGAGAGAGAGAGAGAGAGAGAGAGAGAGAGAGAGCACGCACACGCGAGCCAACGGCGTCTGCTCCTGTTTTGCCGGACTACCTCGTACCTCTTCTCTCCTTCTTTCTCAGTTGTATCTTTAGCGATGGTTGGCGTTCGTGGTTGCGGTGGCGGCGGCAGCGGACATTCATGACGAATGCGCTACTTTGGACGAAGGCGATACAGCGCGTGTGCGCATTGCAAGGGCGAGGGAGCCCCGAAGGTGTCCTTCGGCCTGCACTACTTTGCACCGCGATATTCGCGCGGTTTTGAAGCCATTCATCAATAAATTTACGAGAAATTCGTTAAATAAGCATATAAGGGCATTTGAGGGCGAACGAGACTCTATCGATGACCCTATCGACACGACACTTATTAACATATCCTACAATTTTAGTCGTGATTAATTAGCGCAATAAAAGTAGTAAGTCGGTCAACTTGAATTTATCTTTCACCTTAGAAATCGAGCGTTTATCATAACTGTGTTTATAATGAAGGGACAACTGCTTTTGCGGGACACTAAAATATTTTGCTTCGTGTGACGAATGTTAGTTGATTTATCGCTGGTCGCGTATCCTTAAAGATTCAAAACATTTATTTTTATTGGTAGATAAGCATCTTTCATTATGTATGTGTTAGAGAGTTTACGATGAATAAATGAACGCAACACAACTGCTGTTTGTGCAGATGAATTTACACCTGCGCACTCATGTCGTATTTTCACATTATGCGTCGCGCATCTCTGACGATAGTCATATTGCTATTCGCGTTTGACACTTAACCAGATTATTTGTCAAATAGTTGTACTATCGATATCACATGGTAGTCCATTCTTGAATTACGAATAAACATTAAATTATCCTAGCAAAAGCGTTGTTCGGTCCTCGATCGTCAATTATAGTGGACCCCCCCCCTTACCACCTCTTTACGCTATCTTTCTCTAATCCATTAGTTTCTGACTGCCCTTCTCTCGTTGCCAATATCTTGCAACTTGGTGAACTTTTTTTTCTCAACGTTCTACATATACAACCAAGATACCTAGACAGTAACAAAATGAGAAGCGAAAAAGAAATAACAATGACAATCGCAACAATAATAAAAAAGAGGCCAAGACTTCAGGCGACAAACTGAGGCTCAGTCTTTAAAAATAGACAATCATACACTTTGCACATTGAGTTTTTATGTCATCTTCTTCGTTACTTTCTTTGGCGCTAATTAGCTATGTTAAGAACGTCGTCAACTGACGTTCTTCCTTCCTTCGCTCCTCCTCCTTTTTCTCCCCCTTCTATGTGTGCGTGCGTGCGCTTCCTGCCTCCTTTCGTTTATGCTTATACACGTTCTTGTGGAAGCCCAAGGTAATGCAAATCACAGTAGCAATTTTATAAAAATCCTTCCCAATTTGCACCTCGAAGTCCTCGTTGGCCGATGGCTGTTACTGATGCTGCTGCAGCTGTACCGAAACGCGCGCTGCATCTTTTCGTTCAAATACCCTTTCAAATTCATAAGCAGACACGCGCGCGTATTTTTTCTCGGAGCTTTTCATTCGCGTAAATGCTGTGAGTCTGTTTGTTTTTTAATGCTTTAAGCTACTTGACAATAATGAGTGATAAATTGCCAGACGGAAGCTTATGCGCATGTAGGCGCAATAATGCAACTGAACGAATGAGTCAACCAATTGGTAGAATTATGACATTTTTAAGGAATTGAGAATTGAATCGAGATTTTCACTTATTTATAAGAACAGAAGATAAGTCGTGGAGAATGAAACTTTAACATGTAAAGACGCTCTCTTTCATTAAAATCTATAATGTTCATAAAACCTTTTCTGGATAGTTTGAAAAATTATATTTCATCTGTTTATATTAATAGTTATATATATATATATATATTTAGATTTATATAAAATAATATCATATATGAAAAGTTTTTCTTAAAGTAAATAGATATTTATAAGTATTATTTAAAGCAATGTATACAGGATAATTAAAAGAGAAAAAGAATATTATTGTTTATAACTCCTGCTATTAAATTTAAGATGAAAAGATGTTTTTATGGTATGTTCGAAGTCAAGAGTAATCGGATAACATCAAATTTATGGACACAAATGAATAACAACAAATTTTTACAAAAGAATTTACCCTAAATGTTTAAAAATATGCTATATTACGTTAAACATAATATATTTAACTCGAATATTATGAATTTAAAGGTTCTATGATAGTAAAAATAATTACATTGAATGTTTGATACATCAACAGTAACATAAAATAAATTTTGTTATTAGAAACAATATTAATCTATATTTTTATAATTTGAATTTTTACATTTATTAAATTTATATATTTTATCTTTGAAAAATCGACCGTCTATCTCAATAACGTAAGAACGTTTATTTTCTAATTATTATCCTTTGAAATTGTCTATTTTTGTCATCAAAACTTCTAGTTTTCTCAATAAGGCAAATGTTTAAATTACATAATAGTATGCATGATAAAATATTTACATTAAATTTAATCCTTTTTTATAAATATAAAATTAATTTTAAGTACCTAGTATTTCTTTTTCTTCCGTAAATGATTAATCTAATTATTTTTTCTTTGTTCATAATTATGCATAATATAATATTACTTAAAGCTGGTATTTATATTATTCTCAAATTTTTCAATAAATAAATAAATAATTAATTTTTAATAAATAAATAATTTTATTTATGTTGGTTATTTATGTAAGAATAGAATGATTGCAAAATTTCTATATAGTGGGATACTAGACAAGGTTTCAATTATTCATAAAGGCCTTCATACGTTTTACGATTTTTTAATTGATAAATCATTCTCGAGATTCCGTATTGAATGTTCCTTCAAGTCGTTCATTTACCGTTTTGGTTGATTTTAATTTATTAAACGCGAAAATGAAATCATTACAATATAATTTTATCGTTTTTTTTTTCAAATATTTTTCACGCTAATAATAAACAATTACATAGTGAAAAATTTTTTTTTTTTAATTATTATTCTTTTAACTTTACAGAATAATGAACACAATAATACAAGTAATTAGTAAATACTATAAATTAATATAATATTGATTAATCTGTAGTGCGTGCGAGCGCGAACGCACGCATCAAAGCCTAATCGATATATATATATATATATATATATATATATATACACACACATATATACATAGAAATTCTATTGTCATTTAATTAACTGTCATTTAGATTAAACATTACTTTAAATGTACTCGTTCTTTCATCTAAATTCTCTATTAAATATTTCGTAAATTTATATGCAAATTTTTTTCATATAAACTATATATCTAATGAAAATTTAGAGAATATAGTAGATACCATTGATAATTTAAATTCAATTATTAGTAAAATTAAAGATACAAATAATTTGATTTTATACTTAGAATTATTCAGAGATGTAAAAAACTAAATAAAATTTTTAAAAATAGCACAGTTTAGATTCAATTGTTACTTTTGAGATTTAAGAAAATGGTTTTTATTTATTGCTTATGCGTATTTACAAAATACGAACAAATAAATATAACATAATTAATTAATAAAGAATTCCACATTATATGTAGAATAATATATATATAATAATAATAATAATATGTATACATATTTATTTAATAAATTTATTTATACAATAATAATTACTCATAAAATCATTATTGCTTAAATTATTTAATTAACTTTATGACACGTGGATTAATATGCATATATTTATATATATGATAGAATAATATTATTATATTGTCACCGTTTGAATTTATTATTTTTAAAATTTTACTTTCCACTTGAAGATTTTCATTTGTATTTCATTTTGTTATTATTAATTTTTTTTTTATACAAATAATAACCAATCGGGTCGTACTTGTTTGCTCATGCGCGCAGAGAAGTTCTTACATTTGCACACGGAGAGGCTTATATGACGTCTAATTTCTATAAAATTTAAAATGTCAACGTTTACGACACGTATTAAATACGTGTCGAAAATTGAATTTATGACTGAAGCTACGTAGAAATTAATTGATTTTCACTTCATATGCGCATTATATTTACAGATTAGATCGATTCATTGGCTTTTTTTAATTCTTCAAAACATGAATATTGTAGGTGCATGTGGTTTTGCGCGTGCGTGGTCAGGTAAATACCAATGAACGTACACGCACCCACACATCTCTAAGTAAGGGAGAGAGAGAGAGAGAGAGAGAGAGAGAGAGAGAGAGAGAGAGAGAGCGACGTTAAGAGTTAAGGTACCGCGAGTTTCAGGCAGTGATAAATGCAAGTGTAGAGCAGATAGAATACAGTTATTAAATAAGTCGTTGCATTATATATTTTGACGTCTTTTTTACAACTTGTTGTTACAAATATATGATTTTGGGTTAACAAGAGCATCGTTGTAATACTCATGTGAGTCATAGTTTATTAAAAAAATAAAGAAAAGAAAGATTGATAAAAGATTTCTAATGATGTAAACGATTTATTTTGCTTATTCTTAGTTAATTGACTTCTAAAACCGATACAGAAAAAGTGGTTTAGAACATTGAGAGAGAGAGAGAGATAGCGAGAGAGAGAGAGAGAGAGAGAGAGAGAGAGACAAAGACAGGAAAAATCAATGGAGACAGAGAACATCTTTCTTTTTGTGCCGAATATTATCGGTAAGTTTTATTATTTAAAAGATTTGCCAGGAGTTCTAATGTCAACGGTCAATAAGATAATTATGCCAATAAGTGCTACTCATTTAAAGTAAACAAGATATTTTTGGCACAAACACTTTTGTTAGTAGGCTTCAATTTGAATATTTCTATTAATGAAAGTAAATTTTTTTTTATAAAATTTAATATTTCTTTAATATTAAAATTCAAAAAAATTCGAAAAAAAATATATATTTAAATATGTGACTAAAATGAATCTATAAAAGCATTTCTAAGTCTTCTTTTATTGATTATCTTTAGAACAGAAAGTATTATATATATAATACTTTATACAATTATAATATATTTATTCTGTGTTAAAGTGTACCTAAGTATAAGTTATTAAAGCTTATTTTTCAAAATATTTACTATTTTAACAGGCTATGGCAGAGTTTTACTTGCATTGATATCCTTTTACTATATGCCAACACATTATGCTGTAGCGGCATGGTGTTATATTATTAGTGCCCTATTAGATGCTTTTGATGGGCATGCAGCAAGATACTTTAAACAAGGAACAAAATTTGGTGCCATGCTTGATCAGTTGACAGACAGAGCCGGTACTATGTGTCTTCTAGTCACTCTGGCACAATTTTATCCAGCTTACACTTTTTGGTTTCAAATTAGCATGACTATTGATATTGTTTGTCATTGGATTTATTTGCATACGTACGTATTTTATTATATAAAGTATTTTCTCTCAAATAAATTCTTTGTTTAAGTATAATTAGTTTATTAGTGTAATATGAATCTGAGAATAATTTATGTTCATTATGAAAATGTAAAAATTGAAATGAAGTTTCTAATAAATTAAATTTGGTTTCAGAACTGTTTTACAAGGCAAAACGAGTCACAAATTTATAGATATGTCTGAAAATGCTATTATGAATGTATATTATACTAATCGTACAGTTTTATTCTGCATGTGTGCTGGTAATGAAGCATTTTATGCAGCTTTGTATCTTTTGAATTTTACCGAAGGTCCTGTGTGTAAGTAATATAATTACATATTATTGGTAAAAATTAAAAAATTATAAAAAGAAATTATCTAAAAGTTATTAAACATATTTAAGTTCGTTTACGCGCTTTGATGAATTTTTTAAAAATAACATTTTGTTAAAATTTGGCTGTAAAAAATTATATAAAATTTTTAAAGTAATATCAAGTAGTTTAAGATTTAATATTAAGAATAATTTGTGATTAAAATAATTTGTGAATTTAAGTACAAATATTGTTCAATCTGAGATATGCTCATTCAGTTTATATGTAATATATGTCATATAATTTTGTAAGAAATATAATGTTGTAAATTTGAAATAATAGAAATTTCTTTTTAATATCTTAAAGATATACAATAAGATATAATCAAATCTCTTTTTATTTTCAGTATTTGGTATTAGTTTATTTAAAGCTGTTACATATATATCAGCTCCAATTGCTTTTATAAAAGCTTTGATTTCATTACTTCATGGTTATGTAGCATGTATAAATCTCAGCATTATCGACACAAAGGAAAGGGAAGCAATTCAGAAAGCCAAATAAAATTTACAAACTATTTCCAACTTGCTAGTCAAGATTCATGTGATCGTAACAATCTTCCTTAAATTTGATTTACTAAACATTTATGTTTACATGATGTAGTAATTAGGACGATTTAGCTAAATTTGTATATCCTATGTATTTGCATTATTACAAAATTAATTTGATATAAAATGTATTTATTATACTCGATGCGGGGCATCGATTAATTTAAAGATAGTTTATAACAGACTGAAATTTTAAGAAATTTTAGCATTTAAAAATGTATTTAAGGGTTTAGCATATTTTCCAAAGTTATTTAAAGTAAATCTAATTAGATAATTAGTTTATAATTACATATTATTGAAATTTTCCACATAGATTTTATGGTTAAATATTGCTGTATTTTATTACTATAAGTACATTTAATGCTCCATTAAATTACTCAATTAAAGATCAAAGATAAAATATATTTTTTAATATAAATAATAAAATATGTATAATATTTGCTATTACTAATAAAGCAAACATTAAATAATAGTTATACAAGAAGTACACTTAAAGGTTAACCGACTCATTATAGTATTTAATATGAAATTTTTATAAAATTTATTTCAAATTATTTTAGTATGTGAATAATATTGACATGTATATCATATGTATATCATAATATTAAAACCTCAACATAGATATATATATTTCAAATTAAGTTAAAAATACATAATCACTTTAGATCTGTATAGTTAAATTATTTAATATATATATACATATATATGTGTAAAATAAAATATGTAATAAAAATGTTACATTGAAGAATTTGTGATTTCACACCATTTATCATTCTTAATGCATTTATTATTAACCGATGTTGTCACATCCTTTTTCTATTTTTAATGATGATTTAGCAGAAAAGAATAACTGCATTAATAGTGAAGAGACTATACTATAATTTGTTTTTAATTTTATGTATTCTCACAGACATATTATTATTATAATATTTACGTGAAAATAGAGAAATATATAATATAATGTATTATACTGGAAGTATATAGATACAAATGAATTATATTTATATATTTAGCAAAAAATATTTAAAAAAACCTTTTGAATATATAAAAATTATAATTGAACACAAAATTTTTTACATCGGTTTACGGATATATTATGCCGCATATTAAAGTACCAAATGAAAAACTATAATTTTTTTTATTATTCAATAGTAATTTGTGAAAGTGAAATTAATGAATATGAAAATAAATACTCGTTCGTAAAAGGAAAATATAAATCTATTGTAAAATTATACACAAAGATTGAATTTTTCGGAAAAATCATTTAATTAAATTAAATTAAATACGAACAAATTACGTAAAGTTGCATATGTCATTATGATCCACATAAAAAAAAAAAAGAAAGAAAAAAAAAGAAAAAAAAAAGATAAAATAAATTTTAAACCAACAGCAGTTGCGTCTCATTATTTGTGAAATTTCTTAGTTATTTTTTTGTTAATAGGTCGTAAAAAGAATTGAGAATTTTGCCTTTGTTATCATAAGAATAGTAAAATCTAAAAAATTGCTAAATATCGTAAAAATGGCACGGAGTAAAGCAATACGCACATTTTCATTATTAATAAGAGTACGTGATGAACATAATTTTGTAAATTCATCGATCAAATAGTTCATACATGTTTGGAAGATAATTATATTCTAATTATGGACAATAAATTTATATTAATATGAAAGAAACAAAAAAAAACTAACCTCAAAAATGTAAATTTTAATATTCTTCACTGATCCACACGTTCACTGCCAGTCACGTTTCAGCGCCATTTTACAGCTTTGAACATTCGCGCATGTTGTTGCCGCAGTGAAGAAAAAGCAAAAGAGAAGAGGAGAATGGAAGTGAGAAAGGAAGATAGAAGGAGAAAGAAAATAATAGGAAACGAGTGGAGGGAAAGGGAAATAATTAAATTAGTTTATTGAAATTATAAATAAATGAGGCTTAGATTTGTTAATCGTACAATAATGACCTGCACATGCCGATTTTCTCATTTTATCGTATTGGTAATTTTTTTATTACGTGCACAATTACGCCGAGTTGACTGTACGAGCTTATCACCCACGAAATTCCGAAGTTTTCATTTTAATAAAAAAGAAATGTTATATTAAGGAGACAAGTGCAAAGTTCGTAAACTTGAATCACGTGAAGCATGGAGGGTTGCGTTTTTTTGTAAATTAAAGACCATTAATGGCCAAAGGAATTGAAAATATTTGTAAGAACGGGTGAATCGAATAACCGGCTCCGAAAGCCGTAGACTTCCGAAAGAATTAAGGACGAATATACAACACATACTACACAGCAGCGCCAAAATCAGCTGAGCCACGGCTGCAAACGAGTATTGGTATGAATACTACGAATGGAACGCCAAAGAAAACAATTGTCATAGGCATTTGAATTTTGCCGCTATGAGTTGTGACGGCATGAAATTGAAACCTTTTAGGAGCCTGTGCCTTTATGATTTCCATGGGATGATATTTTAAGATTATATTATATATCCAATTTTCATTTCCTTTCCTTTCCTTAATTTCACATACAAATCTATAAATGTATGTATACATTATTTTTTTTTTTTTTTTTTTTTTATAATTTATAATTTATTTCAAGTAATTTATGCTTCTCATTTATGAAACTGTTTAAAAAATTGTTTAGTAAATCAACATTATGAAATATTAATGTGTACAAGTTTAATAATAAAATTAATTGTATAACGAAGCTTCTAAAGCATTTTGAGGAGAAATATTTGTTATAGTAACGAGCATTAATATTGTTTGATAATCATTTTATTATCATAGAAAGGCTAAGATATTAAAAGTGAAAGATTTTTAATAGGCTGAAGTTTCCTTTATAATTAATAAGGAATAAAAAAATAAATGCAAATTATTTATTTAAAATTTGCTGTCATATGTATTTTATTAAAGATTTGTTATTATGTTTCATTTGATAATTCTATACCGGATTTTTTTGTAATATGATAAATAATATCTGAGTGGTAATAGCTTTTATTACCTAAATATACTTTTAAATTTTAATTTTTCAAAATTACAATGTGCAATAATTAGTTTTATTCTACTTCAATGAAGTCTGTGAATTATAAAACATATATATATATATATATATATATAGATATAAAAAAAACTATCTACTGTAATATGAAAAAATTTTTATCATTTAATAATACATGTAGTTGATATATTTCACGTTTTTAATGCCATTAATCATATACATGTATAGAAAAATAAGAAAATCTATAGATAATAAAACAAATATCTTTGTTAAATACATTATTGATAAATGTAAGTAATTCATTCATGACATTATTTTACATACTGTATATACTAATGCTTATATTCTTCTGTAATAATGATGGCAAGAATATTTTTATAAAAACATATTTTAACCGAAAAACGATTACAAAGTTATATTTTCAAGGAAATTCATTAAAAATATTACGAAATATGTTTGTACACTTAGATATACATTAATATATAAATATAATTGAATTACTGCCTTATTACTAATAGGTTTTTATCTTCATAAATTGCATCGGTTCTAGATGGATACACTGATTTCATATTACCTTCAATGTCAACAATTTTTACTTGTTCAACGGTTAATTCATTAAATTTATTTTCACTGTTGCTTTCACATCCAAGTCCTTGAATTAATAATTCTCTTAAAAATTCATCTAATACTTTCCTACAATTATATTATTATTTTTTAATTTTTAATTATTTATATATAATATTTATAAGTTTTCACGAATGTATAAAATATGATTATAAAATGGATTCAAAGAAGATGGCGTTACCAAATATTTTGTAATTCTTTAATTTTTAGGCACTTAGGTGATAATTATCCCATTTATTTTCAACTACTATCGAAATTATACTTACTTGCAAATTTGTTGATTAAGAGCACTTGTTACTTCAACAAACATATTTTTCGTATCAATAGACATTTTTGTAATATCACTATTTGTTATGGGAGGAAAAGAAATAACTTGATTACTGGAGTCCAATAAACATGCGTAAAGTGGCTTTCCTTCCAAAAGATACAAATATTTATGTATGCCCGAATAGACATTACGTTTCTTTTCTTTACGCAAATTTTCAGCCTCTGTTTGTAATTGTTGAAAAAGTTCGGCACCAGTAAATTCCTTTGTGCGCATAAGAGGTTTAATTTTAATGTCATTCGGAGCTTGAGCTGTGTATATCAAGTTTCCTGCAGGGACCAAGAAAAATAAAATATTATGGCAATTATTAGATATATTTTAATAATATTATTTCTACCATCGAGCAATGAATCAAAATCATGGGTTGCTAATGTTGCTGCATTTCGTTTCTCACAAATATTTTCATGAAGTCTTGTTTGTAATTGGATAAATTTCTTAAAACTCTGTTCTGTGAATGTCAAATTCTTAACAACGCATCCAAGAATAAATGGTCGGACTTTTTTTACATCTTCCATAATTTTTATAACAAAATTTGTATCAGGTACTTTTAAAATACGTAATTTATGAACACATAATTCTAATTCTGAGTCTATATTATCATTATCAAGATTCTTTGAACTTTTTTTCCCTTTCTTTGATTTTGTATTATTAATTGATGATATATTTCCAATCTTGATACAATTTTGTCTCACATAGTCTAGGACTTGTTTCATACGACATTGATTGACCAATTTCAATAATCGTTTATCATTCAGAGGGTTATCTTTTAGATTTAAATCTTTCAATTTGGTACAGTCTGCTACTTCACCTGGTATAACTAATAAAAAATTATTTTTTTTAAAAAGTAGTTGAAAATATTCAAAATACAATTTATTAGTTTTATGAAATAAATATGATATTAATGATGGGATATTAGGCTCAAAACTATATTTTCATATTAAGTATATAAAAAGTTTAAATATCTTAATAATTACCTGAAATCTGATTAGCACCCAAATCCAAAAGCTTCAATGATGGTAAAACTGATATATTTGTTGGAATTACTTTAATTAAATTGTTATTCAACCTAACTTCGGCAAGATGAATTAACTCAGCGTAGCAGATATCTGGAAATTCTTCAAATTTATTATTTGATAAATCGATAGAGCACAGCTTGGCGTTAGAAATTTGCGGTGGCAAATAACTAAATTGATTTGATCTAAGGTTTAGAGTCATTAATTGTGGTAAATCCCTCAATTCTGATGGTACTTCTTCAAGTTCATTTTGTGAACAATCAAGAACTTTTAATTTTTTTAAATTTCCAATGGTATTCGGCAAATTTTTAATTAAATTCGAATGAAGTACAAGATTTGTAATGTTTTGTAAATTTCCTAGTTCATCTGGCAAATGATTAAGACAGGTATTACTGATATTTAAATAATTGATAGTGTCTATGTCGAAAAGTGTACTATCAAGTCCATTCTCTGCAATTTTTCTAGATACTTCTTCACCCGAAAGTATTAACTCACGTCGATTGTCTTTAATGGCTTGGGTGATTTCATACCATCTATCAACCATTTCAATTCGTTTATTGTATGAAATAGATTATTAAAATACGTTAACAACTTTCTTACTGTTCGCGAAAACGATACTTCGTTCGCCGAGTAATTTTAGGTTATGTATTATAATATGCTTAATCAAGCTCTTATATTGAAAAATTATATTGAAATTATAGCGAATAATCTGATAATAATCGTGAACTCATTGTTAAAATAAAAGTTTGTAAAAAATCCTGTATTTTTAATTTAATTTCCATCGAAGTTAGAACATTATTAAAGTCTATCCAATCAAAATAAAAGCGAATGCCGGCAAAATTTTGTCCGTAAAATAATGTAATATTTTGTAAAAACTTATATGTTTCATCGACATTTTTATTATAATATTTAATTTATAATATTATAATGTTTAATTTTTGTTTAAGTGCTTGACAATTTTCAATGTTGGAAATACTTAAATAATTTATGAGAATTAAATCATTTATGAAGAATATCCCACCATATATGTTTATAATAAATTAATTGGTTATTATTGGTATTTGTTTATTATAAAAGGAAAGATTCAATTTTTCCATTAAGTAATAATTGCAAACAATATATTTTTCGTATAAAATATTTCCTATCCCAGTTAATTGAAATATGTAATATAAAAAAATACATAGCTTCTGTGTATTTGCACGTTGCGTTGTGTATTTACATATAAAATTTTTTCATTTAAAAATCTCATCGATCATAACTAAACTGTTGTTACAACAAAATTAAAAATGATATAGTACATTATGTTTGTAATATCGGATAGAGGGAAACTAATGAAATACGTACAATGCAGGTAATAGAGTAAACGTTTCATGATGTTAATTTTAAATGGAATTTTTTAATGTGAGATGCGATTTGAAAAATTTTTAAATTTAACAATTTGTTTGCATACATTGGCATTGGAATAATTCATTGGAACAATTCAAGCTTTGTCAAATTGTTATTTATTACGAAAGGAAGTTTTAAAACTTAATAAGAAAAACCACGGGTTATCATATAATGCGATAAATATTTGTAAAAACTTATAAAAAAAAAAATATATATATATTAAATCAGTGTGCATAGTTAAGAAGCCACGTAAACCGCACGTTTTGAAACAATTTTATAGTTTTGAATATGCAACATCCTTCAGATGAAAATACTTGAGTAAAGTAGTGTTTTGTGTATTTAGTAAAATTATGCCTATCATTAGGGTGACATAGTATTAAAAATAATTTGAGTGCTCGAATTTTGGACATTAATATTTTTTGCACAATGAATGATTTGTTTCAAATATTTTAAGATAATAAGCAATACACTTACGCACATTGCATTATTATTTTTGTTGTTGATTGTATTATTATTACTGATACTATTACAATAATAAATTTTACTTTATTTGTTTAATATTTAAAAATTGTATAAAACTTAATAGGATTAGTATTTTATTGTAAAATATTATTATTATAACACTAGTTCTATTAATAATATTTATAATAATGTATAAGCCTTAATGCTGATAAATGAGCTGTTTTTGGTATCGATTAGTTAATTTAATTATTATAGAAAATATTTTTAAAAATTTTCAATTCAATTGTATCAAATTGTATATTTATAATTATATTTAAGTAAGCATATTTATAAAAATATATTTAAACAGAATTCCATAAAAAAGAATTTCTTCTTCATAGCCAATAGATGGTTAATGCTCCCATAAATATAGCCTAGAATTAATACAATTTTTCTGTAATGTTGACATTTTTATCGTAAAATTTATTGATATAAATCAACGCTTGCCATACTTAACAAATGTTATATATATTCATAAATTTATTATAAGTTATTAAATGTTACAGTTTAGAAAGTGAGGGAGACGCAATTTATTAGAATATTGTCTGATATTGTTAGGTTCTGTAATTCAAATTAAGAAAAATGAATACTTGTGTCTGCAATTGTTTGATATTCATAATTTATTACATAAATAAAAATTATTACAATTATGTCTATGCGTTTACCGTAAATTTTTAATGATTTTAAAGAGAATTTATTTTCTTCATATTAAATTTTTTTTATAAAATAAAGCTTCGTATTAATTACTTAAACTGTTACATTTTTGTTTGTTTTTTTTTTTTTTTTACAATTAAATACATTAGAACATAGACAAGACAATTTTAGAAAAACATTCGGCTTTTATTCAGATTACCATTGCCTAAATATGATTTCCTGTTGTTTCTAACTTGTTCCATTAATTCTAACATGAATAATAAAAACGTAAATGGAAAAATAAGTATATTATTGGCTTTTCCAAAAGCTTTATACTACACTGCACTATTCATTTGAGTCACCTGCATTGCTCTATCTGCTCATGCTTTTATACCTAATTTATGTGTTACCGCAGGTATATGCATCCATGCATGTTTTCCGGGTAGATCTGGCTGCTTCGTATATTGATTTTGAGTCTATAGAACAGGATGAATTACTATTTTTAATTTTTAATTGAAAAATGTAATTGCAGAATTTGTTATTTATTTTTATTTTTTTGTCTTTTCATATATATTTCATTCTTATATTATTTATATGTTTTAATGTATCCAATGTTAAGATATCCAATAACTATTAATTAACATCTTAATTTTCAATTTCTTCTTCTTGTTTTTTTTTTTTTTTTTTTATCCAAAACTGTATGCTTAGATTATATCTTTTGCGAAATTTATCATATCATTGAACAACTTGAAATTTAAAGCTAATGCTTACAAATATTTGTCCTTATTTATTTTCGTTAATTCTTTTCATTTTAATTTTTTTTTTTTTTTTTAATTAAGACAGATAATGTTATATATAATTCGGTTCATTGAAAATGCTTTAATGCAATAATGCATAATGCATGATATTATGTTTTAATGTAAAAATACATTGTGCTGAAAAAACTATCGTCATTGGGTTCATTGGTCATTGTATGTTCTTCTGTGTCTTGCATATTTACTTTAATATAAATTTTTGTAATTTACATTCATTGACCAATAAGCTTTCTTTATCCTGTAATTCTTGGTTCTTATTCCTTTTTTGAAATTTTTATAATATCGACAATGTTATAACTTGTTTGATGTATTACCATGGAATAGTTTTTTTTTTACTCATCTTTACGTTATTTTTTTAATACATTAATATAACATTTTCGTTGTTTTATTTACGAGTTAATTTTTTTCTATCATTGTTTTTGTAACATTACATTCCTTTTTTTTTTTTTTTTTTTTTTTTTTTTGCTAATTTGCTAATAACTTTTCAATGTCATTTTGGACCTCATTATTTAATTAATAATAAAATAATGATATAATTTTATGTGCATTAAAAAGTTAGAAAATTAAAATAACTAATTAATTTCTTTAATAGATATTGAATTAAAACCATATTGAAATGTTAAAGAATCAACTAAAGACATAGTTTTTAAAAATCATTTTTATTTTGTTGCGCGATCATTGTGTCATTTCAAATTAAATTAATTAAAACTTGTCTGAATATTTCATAAAGAATAAAAGTATTTTTTATTTTTTTTTCAATCTAGCAATATATGTCAGTTTTAATAAAATTATCAATATTATAAATATAAGTAATGCATCGTTTAGATTAATATACTACGATATTTAAATATATTTATCAATACCGATTATATTGTTTTACGTCACAGTGATTATTGCCATTTTCTATAAAAACTGCGTTTGATTAAAAATAATAATATCTACTCAATTATGTTGTATAAAAATGTGCCCGAACAATAATTTAAGTTAAAAAAAAAAAAACAAAAAACAAAGTAAAGAAAATATGTGATTAAACTAACGCCCATTGGAATAATTTATTATCAGCAATGTGAATTACTATCATACTACTTGTTGGGTTTGACGTTACATTTTGTTAATTCTGCGATTAGCCATTTAAGTATTCAAGCCTACGAGGATGTTTATATCATCATTCAGCATATGAGACATACACTAGGTTACTTTATGTCTTCATGGATGACGTACATCGTGTGAATTATGTCAATTAATACTCGGTTTGATACTTCTTTTCGGGAACTGCTTTCATTGTTTTATCTAGGAAGTAGGAAATGTTTAGGATTAAGGAGGAACATAATGAATGGGTAAATGTTTGGGAAAGGAAATGAAAATAGTACTGATAAAATTAAATATCGAAGGTGACTTTATCTTTACAATATAGTTACAATTTATTATTCTCGTGAAACTTTTAAATTTATATAATTAAATATTTAATTCAGAGAAAGTTTGTATTTTCTTTTAATTATATTTTGTTACATTTTTATTGAAGATTTCGATTTCAAGACATAAGCTTCAACATAAAATTTTAACATAAATAGTTTTCAAATATTATAATTGTTTGAATAATATCAATTTTTTAAATATTTTTTCTTCATTTTTTTCAATATATATATATATATATGTTTAATACATTTTTAACAAAGATATTTATATATATGTTTCTAGTAAGTCCGTATTTAACCAAAATTTTATTTAATAACAATGCTATACATTAAAACCATTCAAGTTAAATTAGCTATTACATCGGTGTTAAAGAAATATTCATTCATATATTGTTAACATAAAGAATATTCATATATCATGAAATTTCGTTTAATTCATAAATTCAAACATATTATTTCATAAGAAATGTAATTCGTTATAAAAATTAGAAGCAAAGGATTAATAACAATGAAAATTTTAGTTTAAGTATTGTAAGTAAAATAATGAAATAAATAAAATGGAGAATGTTGTATGATGATTATTATCATAAACTTTTTCTGTCTTTCTTTTTTTTTTCTTTTTCTTTCCCTTCTCTTTTTCCCTTCTTCTTTTTTTCTCTCTCTTTTTTTGTCTTTTATTTAAGAATGAATCAATTTCAAGTATCAATTGTATTCAGAGAAACATCATAGTGCGTGAAATTGAATTTCATGAAAAGAAGAAAAATTATATTAAATTTAATTGGCTTTCATAATTTCCTAGTCAATATTACGAATCACTCCACTTTAAGAGACAAAAAAAGACTAAAACTAATAAGAAAAAAGTATCAAAATAGGGAAATAAATAAGTTTAAAGAAGTCGATAAATTTCAGAACTGGGGAGGAATTGACATTGAGAGAAGTTGGCGCGTGAATAACGATGGATCCTGTCTTGAATTGGCATTTCCGTTAAACAAGGTACTCGGAGAACGTTGCTCGCGTTATCTTTACTGTCCCCAATATATCTGCGAGAGTACTAGTGTGCTGTCGGCAATGGTGGAGCTGTTCTTACGACTATAAAGTTACAAGCGACCAACGGAACTTCGACAGTGTGCCGAAGTTCATTTTGTGATTAGAAATCAACATTCATCATCTGCTTTAGTTCATTTGTAATAATTTTATTAATTTTATTTCTCTTTTTAGATTTACGGCAAAATAATAATAGTGCATAGTTGTTATAGATAAAAGGTGAGGAGTATTCCTATTTTATATTTCTAAGTATTACAGTTTATGGACTTGTCAGATTTTTTACTGAATTTATTTACAATTTTTAGACTTAGAAACTTTTATTCTGATTGGACTATTTCATGCTTTAAACATACATTTAATACGAATGATATTAAACATAATGATAAATAATAAATAAATTTGAGGATAAATTTAAATCAATCAACAACTTATATTTTTCAGAACCATTGTATTTTATAATGCATTTACAATATAATAATTTGTGATTAAATTTAGTCTAAAATTTTTCATTCCTTTAAGTTTAAAGGACTTTTAAATCTGTGTGTACTCGATATTCACATTTCCAGATCTATTACAAAATTATATCTTTATTTATTGTTTAAATTTCTATGTATTTGTACTCATAATATCGTATACAGTTGTAATCCTTATGAAATATATAATATTTATTATGCTCTATTAAGAATAAAGTTGGCGAGATGACATTTTATTTATTATTTAGAATTCGATATTCAAATTTGATATGTAGGTTTTATATTTAGAATTTTGTAAAAGCATTATATAGCACTAGTCAGAGAGAGGGAGAGAGAGAGAGAGAGAGAGAGAGAGAGAGAGAGAGATTTGAAGGTTTACGCAAACATATGTTTATTCCTCAAATTTGAACACAAAATTAACAAAAAATTTTTTTAGAATAATACCAACAAAAGTACTAACATAAACGTAAAGTTTTGTTGCTGCAAGTTAGAGTTGAATCGGCAACAAAGTTTTGTACAGACTCTTGTTCAACTATGATGTCTGTTTAAATCGATTAGGTACGGTGAATCCTATATGGTAAAACTCATTTTGCCTCAATTTTAATAAAATTTTAAAAACTCATCAATTTTATTTTATACCGACTAGATTGTTCCGTATAGAAAGATTTAATTATTTAGTATTCAACTTTGAAACAAATTTGTAAAATTTTTAAATAATAAATAGCAATTTTAATGAAAGAAGTATTTTTTTTGTATAAAATGCGTTATTTTTCTTTTTTTTTCTTTTATTGTAAAAACTTCTCAGTTAGTATAATCAGTGTAATTATTCGTTTTAAGATTAGAAATAAGCAAACGCAAAAGGATCATTATTGTATTATTATATCATTAATTAGTGAGATTAAATTATAAAATATTGCATTATTGAAAATGTTTAAAGCTGAAACTCATAAAAGGAGGAAAATTGATATATTAGTATGATCGGAGAAATGTTAGAATTGCAAATTATAAAAATATTTAAAAAAGAAAGGAAAGAAAATTTAATAATTAGATAAACTTGTAAATTTGTTAAAGCGTCGAGTAGTTTGTTTGTTTATAAATAATATAATATATAATATAATATATATATAACAAAAAAGTTTGTTCAAATAAACGAATGAAAGGGTATCTTTTTAAATTTTATTTACATACAAAATATCATTTGTTACATAGTAAGGGATATATTTTATATTTATTTTATATCGTTTTGAGTTTTAATTACATATATGTACATAATTGTCTCGGAAATTGCATGAATAAAGTGTGAGACGATAAATTGATTCTTTTAAAAATATTATTATTACAGCACTTTTAAAGTAATATTTGTTTAACAAATAAATAATCATACAAATAGCAAATAACTTCTTTGTATTTCATATGCTCATATTTGTTTACAGAAGATTCATTTCAAACTGCAATTTGAACATGTTTCTTAACAAAAAATAAAAAACAAAAAAAAAAAAAAAAAAAAAAAAAAAAAAAAAAAGAAAACAAAAGAATAAACAAATAAATTATGACTATATTTGCGTATAAAAAAAAACTGAGATTGAAGTTGAAATCTTTCATAACTGTTTAAAACTTATATTGCTTAGATGTGTTTTATTCTCTGAGCTTTTGTATCTTCATCGAGATGATAAGAAAAGTTGAAATTGAATTTCTTTGATTCTTTATTTAAAAATGCCTTTGTTTAAAAATAGTTTTTCGCTTGACGTTTGCTAGGCGATTGTTACAAATGAGAATCGAAGAAGAGTTTTATATTGGAATTAGATCGAGCGTAGATTTATAGAATTTAAACTAAAGCCATAAGAACATTTCTGACTTTTCCCCAGAAAAAGATGCTACGAAATAATGCGCATCAAGTTGTCCTGGCAAGTATTTTTCTCCTGGTGGCTCATTGCTCCGGTCGACCGAGCACATCGTACCACCATCAATTGGACAATCCATCGGACACTGCAAATCTAATTGAAAATGTTGAGGACCGAATGTTTGTGGCTCCGAGCAACGCGACGGGTGTCAAAGTTTCGCAATGGCATGCAAATATGTCGGTTAATCCGGAAGAACTGGGAGAGTATCTCGAGGGAGATATTATGCTTCCCAATACCTTTAAACGCAATGGCATGAGGTTGGAAAGTTTCAGATGGCCGGGTGGTGTTGTTCCCTACATGATCAGTCCATTCTTTAGTAAGATTCATGCGAGTTTTTGTTTAGTTAAGGCATTCCCGTATATTGATAATGATTGAGTGAGGCATAAACGAGTAATTAATACTTTAATACTTTAAAGATTTTAATAATCCGAGACATTTCTTAATCAATCTTATTTCCTCATAGAATTTCAATGTTACAACATAACCAAATGCTATGGCTTAAAATGTACTGATTTGGTCTCAATCGTAAATTCAATTAACATTACAAATACACAATAGTTTTTTCAATCATTAAGTACAAATAATGAACGTAAATATACAATAATGATAATAATGATAATACAATAATAATAATAAACGATAGATGAGGATCAGCAAAAGGTAATTCGTGACGCAATGACGGATTATCATCTCCACACGTGTATCAAGTTCAAGCCGTATATGGGCGAAGAAACTGACTACATTCGCATCACAGCTGGTAATACCGGATGCTGGAGTACCATTGGTCGTATTGGTGGTCCTCAAAACTTAAACTTACAAGTTCCTGAATGTTTAACAAGGAAGGGCACTGTTATACACGAACTAATGCATACAATCGGTTTCCTACACGAGCAAAGTCGTTTCGAGCGCGATGACTTTGTCGACATTCAGTGGCACAATATCCAACCAGGTAAGTTCATTTATGTTCAAATTTATGTTCATGACGCTCAAAAATACTTTCAATAGCCTTTTTTAGTGTAGCTTTTATAACTTATGTATCTATCTATAATATATACGTCGTAAAAAGATTCATTGGACGATCATAAAATTTCTATAAAATAGTACGAAGAAATGTTATTGTACCCAACTTTATATTATATAAAAGCTTGTACAATTTGTAATCGAAAGGTATACATATGCGTATATGTGTGCGTTCGTGCGTTCGTGCGTTCATGCGCTCGTGCGTACGCGCGGGGGCGTGTAAGCGAGATCTTTAACAAATGTTGTTATAAATCAATGAGTGTTGTCTAGGCAATGAATAATTAAATTTTTTTAACGACAAATTGTATTAAAACAACATATTACAAATAATGTTTAAGATGTTAAATAATTTTAACGAATATAATTTAGCTGAATTATTAATGCTAGTACTTTAAAAGCTTAAAATATTACAAAATAATCAACTTATTATACACGATGATTATATATTTGTTTAGCATTAGACTTAGTCCACCAGTTGATAAAACTGGTGATAAAAAGTGTGAATAAGTGGAATGGGTAATGATTCAATTCAGTATTCAACAGATCTGCTTTTCGTGCTTGTTTATTGCATTTTATTTGACAAATAGACTCTAATGATTCTTGGGTTGTTGCCACATGGAGTTAGCATGCAGTAGTTGTAGGGGTGGGAGATCGCAAATCTCTGTATACTTCTTCGTGCAGTGCCTGACCATCGTCTCCTTCTTGATGTCTCGTGGTATGGAAGCTTGAAGAGATGGTTCGATGTTGAGAGTGCGCTTGCTCTCAACATGAGATGAGATTCCTAGCTGAAAGTGCGTGTTGGCACTGAATGAGAGGTTCCTTGAGAGAGTGCGTGAGAGTCACCTGCAACCGCTTCCTGCTCTTGGGCACTATGCCCGAGGTTCGATGTGCTGAGTAGTTACACGAAACTGAACGCGTCCTCCTTCCGTGGCGGCTCTACTGAGAGAGCTTTTTACTTCCTTGGCATCCCCGCTGTTATAGCGCCTGTATCTTTCATGGCGGTCCTGTTAGACGGACCGTATTCCTTCCATGGTGTCTCCACTCTGAGTGATTAGCTCATGGCTGAATGGCACCTGTTACGTAGTGTCTTAGTTTTAAATATCAACGCGACAGTCTACCTGGCTCTGCGAACAATGTAGGCGATTGTGATGCTAGAAGTAATGGTCGCCACTGTGCATTCAAGCCTTTTTTCAGATGTCCAATGATCCTTGGACTTAGACAAAGACCCCCAGATGGCTAACGACTTGGCTTTTCCCTAGATGTCCAACACTCGCGAGAGGTTCTTGCAATCTCGAAGAATATTAAAAACTTTATAATATGAATTTAAAAATTATACCACTTTGAATTTTTATTTCGTCTATATTTTTTACTAAATATTTCAAAACCATTTATTTTTCTTTAATAAAATTGATATTATGCTTTTTAAAAATATCAATTTTCAATGTACATTTGAAGAAATATTTTTCTTTCACGTAGTCTCGCGAGAGAAAGAAAGAGCATTATTTTACTAGAATCACTCCTATTTCATTTCAAATATTTAAGTTTTTATTTATTTATCTATATATTCACAGCAATTTATATTATTATGGCGAATAAAAATAATTAAAGTTTACAAATTATTATATTAGCTCTGCTCTTGTAATAATTTTTAATAAAAAACAGGAGTAAGTAAATATCAAAATAAGTACAATGTTAATAACAATAGAATTTTTCTAAAAATTTATTAAACAGTTACTAACACGATGATTAATTACGTCTTTATTCTCTATGGATTATTATTTAATTTGTGAAAGAATAAACTTTATGTATCACAAAGAGATAAGCAATTTTTTCTTATCTAATTTTTTAATGGATTATTCGAGATAATTTAGAGAAAGTTTATATCCTATTGAGTTACCAATCTAAGTAATAATTATTCATTTGGTATTTTTCTCAAGTCCATTCATTATTTTCCGCTTTAATCGTGCTCCTATTAATAACATTATCTTTGTACGTTTAGATTTCCTGTAATTTAATTTACAAATTATCAAAGCTTAGGGTTGGATTTTATTATAAAGTTAGGTAATTGAGTAGAATTAAGTGTTTTAGACAAGAAAAATTATTTTTTTAAGTAAACAAAATTGAGATGAATAGTTATTAACATTTTTCTACTTTCTAATAGACATTAAATGACAATACAATATTACATTAAAATCATAATATATATATATTAGTTATAAAAGCTTCGCGTCTACGCAGTGGAGTTTACGAAATATTTTCTAGCTGCAAAAGGATTATTTCATATTAAATTTAACTATTTGCTTTAGGTATGAAAGAGCGCATTATGTTATTTAGTTGTTGTCTTGATTTATTAGTATATAACATGTATGGAAAAGTATTATTTTTTCGTAAACTAATGAATATGCGATTGTATGTGTACGTTCGAGTATCATTAGTTGCAATAATTTATTTAAATATTAGAGAATATAGTATTGTGATTTATTAAACTCAGGTATATTTACATTTACCCGAATATTTTTTGAATACACAAATGATATTATTAATTTAACACCGACTTAATAAATTTGAAGCTGCGAAGGTAAATTTATATTTTTGCACAAATGAATTATTCATTTTAATAACATTTTCAAATTTTTTTTTGCATCGAAGATTATAATCCATAGTTTTTATTTTAAAACAGTAATAGAGTTTCGTTTTCAATTTTGTGAACGAAATCCATTTATAAAAATGTATGTATCGATTAACTCACGGATTTTCATTTATTTCGGGATAAAATTAACTCCTTTGATTGCATTAATATTTATGGTAGTAAATTTTTAGTTGATTAACTTAAATATTCAAACGAATGCCTACAATCGTGTGAATATCATTCAAAATTTGAAGCTACAAATGCTTCATAGCAGATATTACATTTTCCAATGTTACAAAACATTATTCATAAAAAATATGCGGACTACTTTATTGATACTAGTCAGATAATCAATATTTGTTATTTTTCATTCAATGGATGGTCTTCTTTATAAAGTTCCATCCATTTGTCTTGTCGGTGTCTATATGTACATGAAATACATCAATCTTTGATGCATAAAATATATGTCCTGAATATATTTTTCTCAATCAATATCAAAATAATGCTAATTATTACTAAGAATACAAGAATATTGCTGAGATAATAATAGTATTTCAATATATGAATAAATATATATATATATATACATATAGAATTATGGAAATAAATAAAAGAGTAAATAGGTAGTAAATTAGTATACGATATGAACAACATTATAGACATTAATTAAATTTTTAAATTAAATTCATTTCTATGGACGTAATAATACCGATTTACCTATGATTTGTCTTACCACAGTTACCAAGTATTGGGAAAGTCCAAAGTAGATATATCAGATATAAGTTGAAGTATTATAGTCGAATGATTTTACACATGAATCGTCCTTCTTTTATATGTTACTCTATTATAATAATAATGATCAATATATTCTTTCGAATCGTTAAATGTTAAATTTATCATTGTTAGCTTATCTTGAATTTGAAAAATATTAACTAAATTTTCTTAACTAATTTTATTTTATAATCAATAGTAAAATTAAAATATCTATGTTTTTTAAGTCTTTTTTCATATCTTCATTGAAATTTTTAATGTTAAACATGTATAAATTATGTAGTTAATAAATATTCAACATATGATAATAGTTTTCAGACAATAAAATTACTACATCATATGATCATAACTTTATAAAAATAATAATTGCCATATATTCGTCGAAACGTCAATATATTCTTAATTTCTTAATTTATCATACGCATATTCAAAAACATGTCTACTTTTTTTTTAAAGTGATATTTAAAATTTTTCAATTTTCATTAAATTATTTTTATTGATATATAATTTTATATTGAATAATTAAACGAGCTTTGATAATTAGTAGATACGGAATTTGTGCAATAAAATATGCATTTTATGTAAATTTTTTGCTTGATATTATTTCATTTTGAGAAACAGAAGAAAAATGGTTTACAAAAGATATTTAATATACGCTTATGTGTGCGCCAATTTATCTATTTAAAGAAGTTGGTATTTTTAAGCATCTATTATTGCTAAAAGAACACAATTTACTTTAGATTCTATAGTTTGAAGCTTTTATTTATTATAATGTCAAGTGTTTTTATAACGCATAGAGAAGAAAAAAGGTACCGATATGTAAAGGATTTATTCTCGCCATTCATTTATAACAAATATGAAATGAAATTTATTAATTTTGTTATGTTAGTTTTTGACAATTCATACATTAATATTTAATCGAATATTTTAAAATGTTAGCAAATTTTAGGTAAAAAATTAATCCTGTCAAAGTTAAACTGTATTATTTAATTTAATATTTACCCTAGATAAGCGTGTACTTAATTACATATCAATATCAATATATAAAATTATTTATGTTGTAAAACAAACGTATAATCGTCCAATGCATTAAATTGAAACAAAAATTGATACAGAAATTCATAAGATTAGAGAGGTAATAATACATTATGTAAGGAGCCTACTTATTAGTATCTCCTCTTCAACATTGATCGATCGACTAAGCGATCACGTTAAATGACCGATTAAACGGTTTACTTTCCTTCCCACACGAACGGCTTATCAATACAATCTCAAAGCATAGACTTGCTCATTACTCAAGCTCTATTGAATAGCGAATCTCATAGGCGGCGAGAAAAGTATTTTGAAAGAGGCACGAGCGCTATTATCTCAGTTCTCACAATGAAAGCTTTGACGTTATCCTGTTGATCGTGGAAGGTCGCGAGGTCAATTTCGCCAAGTCGGAGAGAGACACGACCGAAGCCTTTGGTGTCATCTACGACTACGGCAGCGTCATGCACTACTCGGTCGGCGCCTTCTCCCGCAACGGACAGCCCACGATTATCCCCAGGGTGAGTGCATTTTCAGGAGCTTTTGCCAAATCGCCGAGCTCCCGTTCATTTATCGGCTGGAGGAATCGCGCAGCCACCGGCATTCCGGGCGACTCGTTACTTTATCGCGACTCGTTACTTTATTCGCTGCGATGGGATGGCCAAGGGCATAGAATCGGGGGTATTGGGGCAAATTAACGGTATTTAAGTTTGAATTGCGTTTCACGGCTGTGGGTAAGTTTTTTTTTTAATCTTTTTTATTTTTTATTTTTTTACTTCTTTTGTCTTACGACCGCCTGTTCATTTTCATTGTAGGCGGCTACTTTATATTTGACGGTTTTGCCGTCTTATCTCATCTTTTTATTTCGACTTTTATTTGCCTCACTTCATCAATCACAAGCATATTTGCACTTTATTTAAAATTGTCCGTTTTGAACTTTTTTTTAACCGTTAATTCCAGATCTCCTGTCATCGTTGAATCGATAATAGAGACGAACATAAGTAGATTATTTTATTTTACAAGATAAATTTATAATAGAATAAAATGTTATTATTATTACTCTTTTCTTGTTTAAACCGTAACGATTTTACGCGTCAAATAGAAATAATTATATCGAGTAATTTCAAATGAAATATTGACAAATTGTTTAATCTGAATTTTAATGTTTTGCAGGATAAGAGAGCTGGACAAATTGGTCAAAGAGAAGGCTTTAGTGCCAGAGACATTCAAAAAATTCAAAGGATGTACAAATGCGCTTAATAAAAATATTACTTTCAATTCATATTTACAATTTGTATTAGAAAAACGTAAAAAAAAGCAAGTTTTTTTTTAATATCGAAATAGAATATCACTGCAATTAAATTAATGCATCGTCAAAGTAAAATTTTAAAGCACAAATTTTTATTTCGTTTTTTTTGCCTTTTCTTTATGTAAACATTTTCAATTCAAATATTTAAATGCAATTGTATCAGCAAAAAATAGCTTAGTCTTTAATTAATATTTGTTGTTATTTGTGTTTGTGTGCATATATACCTTTATCTAATAAGATATTGCTTTTGTAACTTTCTTATGTACTAAGCTGATGTATTGTAATTAATTCATTACTACATTCTATATATATGTTATTAATTTTATACTTACAATCCATAAAATAAGCAACAGTATTTAATTCATTATCATTACGCATGGTATATTAGTCTTATTTGTTAAAATATACGATTACTTAATTATTATGTATATGTTTATAATTTATAATTTTTAAAGAAAATAAAGCAACAAGGTATTTTAATATTTTATTTAGCCAATATTTTTACATTCTACAACTAAGCACAACTAAATAATACTAATTGTAAATATAATATTGTAATAAATTATACGTATAAAGTTTATTGTAATAATACCAAAGCGTACTTATCTTCAAAGACAATTATTCTCAATATTCAAACTAGGCCTGTTCTGAGAAATTGGTGCATACTATTGATTATATTATATATATATATATATATATATATATTTAAATATTTCTACGAGAGAAACTAATTATAATAGTACACGTATTAGAAAACTTCTACACTAATATAATGTAATATAATTATTATATGTAATAGTATGATAAAAAATTTATAGAGCCAATTATCAAGTATTAATTAATATAATACTAAGTATTACAAATAATTTTAAAAATCTTATTTATATATACTCATGTATGTTGATATATATATATATAGATATATATATATATATATATATAATTTACAAATATAATCGAGTCACTAAAAGTATATTACTGAGCATTGAATCTCACATAGAGTTTCATTCCGTTCGTAAAGGCACTGTTATATTAAAGTAGGAAAGAGATATAAGCAATTTTATTCAATTCTGAACTCTTCATTCAAGTATTTCAGAAAAGGAAAATGTAATAGATAGATCAACTGTAGATTTTTTTATTGCTTTGTTAAATTATGTAATGTGAATATGTGTTTAAAACAAAAATTATGTAAAGTTTAACGTTGACACTACGATAGTTTAAAATGAATGCAAATATGTTGTATCATTAAATTTTAAAACTATATTTTATTTTCTATTAAAATGCGAATGCATAATTATAAATATAATAATAATAATTATGCTATAAAATGAAAGGTAAGTTTTGAAAATAGAGACGATAATATTTTTTCTACATTATAATAGTAATTTGTGAATTTAAAATATATTTATTGAAAATTTTCAAAAATAATAATTACCAATCGTATAAACGCAAAATTCTTTAATTTTTTATCATATTTTTAACGAAAAATGTCTATTAATTTTCTTATTATTTTTATATTATAATTATTTCTATTACTGATTTTGTTCTGCTTCTTCTACCTATTATTATTATAATCATCACTGTCGCCACCATCATTGTTATTAATATTATTGTTGGTATTGTTATTTTATAAAATATCTGCATGAATTTAATAGAAATGATATATAAACATTTTGCAAAATTATTCAATATTATTAAACTTTTTATCACGAACAAATTTTATTTAATTGCTATTTCTCAATGCAATAAAAAATCATTTAAAAATGGCTATTTCATCAATTCAAAAAAATATTATAATATTATGCAGTGTTATTTTAAAAATAACAATTTACTAACATCTACTAAAATAACAATATTAATTTGATTATTAGGTTCAATATTTAGTTTTACGGACGAAGTTTAGTTTAAAATTGATTTCAAATTATTATTCAATTATGAATTTACAGTCACCACTATTGAAAAACAATTTCGAATTTATAAAATCTTACGCAAGTTGTATAATGATTTGTAATGATTGAAAAATCACTATGTTAAGGCACATTTCTCCAATAATTAAAATTATAAATATTTCATTTTTAATTTTCATGCAATTTTAATTGACAGTTTCGTTAAAGTCACTTTTTGATTTTTATTTTATATGAAAATCTCTGAGACGTTCAAGGTAATTGGCAATATCAAGGTATTAGTGATGAAGGGAGTGACGGAGAGAAGGAGGGAGTAGGAGTATCGAAACACGAGACATTGAGAGAAGTTCAGAACTAATGGGGAGTTAAGGTTGATGTTAGTTGCGTCTCGTTTCTCGTATATAAAATGAACAAGAGGCCAGGATCTAAGATATATAGATAGATAGATAGATAGGTAGATAGGTAAATAGAGAGAGAGAGAGAGAGAGAGAGAGAGAGAGAGAGAGAACAATCAAGAAATAGTTTTATGTATATATATATATTGGAGATCTCAACGAGGCGTCGGGCAAAGTCGTCGAGGCGAGGTACACATCCGCAGACAGCGTCCGCGCGCCGATTACTAGCTAATTTCCGGGCGGATCGATCATCATCCGATCCACGCCCTCTTGGCGAAGTCGGCTGCGCGCTCCCCAATCATTATGGCTGGTGCGTTCGTGTTGCCGGATATGACCCGCGGCATGATGCTCGTGTCCGCGACTCGCACCCCTTGGATGCCATGGACGCGCAACTGGTTGTCAACGACCGCGAAACGATCGTTTGCCGCCCCCATCATGCAGGAACCCGCCTGGTGATTCTCGGCAGCTGTGTCGTGCTTAATCGCGCACTCCCAGTAAGCGTCACAGCCGAATTTCAGGTGCTCGCAGCCCTTCACCGGCATACGGTTCAGGGCGAATCCGTACCTGTGGAGAATAGGCGAATACAATCTAATGATGCCGTTGATAACAACCTAATTTCATCATTTTCGGATTGACATTTTAGGATAAGCCAGTGCGAGATTACTAGTCGTCCTCTGGCCCGTAAATATCTTACGGGCAAGATATAACGATCTGTTGCGCGACCTGTACAGGTCCTCGACAAGTTTTGCCAAGTTTTTTGTTCATTTAGCCAGTGGCAATTCCTCAATTTATTTACTTTATGCATTATGTTAATCTAAATTTTGAATCAACGCTTATTTTTTATATAAGCGAATATCGTTTTAATCGTTCACTTTTATGCTTCGAGTCTTTCACGTGCATTTACACGAGCAACGGCAATTCATTGTTAAATGTACTTCCATTCTTATATTAATTCGAGGTTTTGATAATGGCAAAACGCTTTTATTACCTCTTTATCAGACATTAACGATCGCATTTAAGATTAGAGATTTATATTACCGAATAAATAGAACATAATTTTCTCATGCCTTCGAAATGCTTATTGAAGTCAATTCCGCATGCATGGATAGTGCAAATGCTCTATCTCAACGTGGATAAATTCAACGTTCGCATAATTTTTCACAAAATACAAGATATGAGATCCAAATACGTGCAGGTCATCAATACGTTTACCTTCAAATTTTAAATACATAATTATTTAACTCTTAAGTTGTCCGTGTAATATACTGGCGACTTATATATTGAGTTTGTTTTTGTAGCAAATCAAGTCATTAGCACAATATACTTTTATTTATGACAGAGACGTAAAATGAACGGCGCTGAATAGATGCAGCATATAGTGATTTTAAGCTTTCATAATTTTAATAAATCCATCAATGTTTAAGAGCGTATATTTCTGATATTACTAGTTAATGTGATGAATGCAGAGGATATAAAATGAAAAAAGGGTAAAAGGAAGATAAGAGTGGCGTACTTCTTGAGAGCTTCGGTTTCCGTCAAAGCGATGCTGAATTTGATGCCTTCGATGAGTGCGCCGACGTCGTCCGGATGAGTCAAATACTTGGCGCAAATAATGGGTTTTGATAGTGGATCGTTATTCCTAAGTCGTACGTATCCACGACTCTTTGGATGGAGAAGAGTGGGTATAATGAGAATCACTCGATTGGAACCCTTTTTCTCTCCAACCATACCAGTTTCTGAGCAATCGGCCAAGTAACCGCCAAAGATCATTTGAATATCTGGATGATCCTCGTTAGCGTCGGCGTACTTTGTGTTTACCATCGCCGTAACCTCCGAAATGCCTGGAATAACAACATTACTTTGTTAATATTGCGAGAGAAATACTGCTTTTTGTGTTTTTGATGCTTCGAATATTATTTAAAACTTTATTAAAGATGTAATTGTGATTGCGCCGAGTATCGTTGCAATTCTAATAATAATAATATCAATATTAAATGAGATTTCATTCTTATCGATATTATTACTTTTCAACTAATATCACTTTATAAGGAAAATTAATTTTTTATGGTATAAAAGAGAAATTGTTAGAGTAAGTTAATTTGCACGTGAAAATTGTCTGTCAAAATGTATTAAAACGTTTCCATTCATGTTTTCGTCGATCGATTGTATTTTTTTTTTTTTTTTTTTTTTTTTTTTTTTTTTTGTTTGTTGAACAAATGTTGTTTTCAGATATTTAGATTTTTTAAACTTAATTCGGTGCTTTGAGCTTTATAAATATATAAAAATCAATTGCTGTCATTTAATTTTGCTACGCAATCCAATAATTTTCGATTGAAAAATGTTCAAGCAAACAGACAATAAAAGAATATAATAATTAAATACTATTGGAAAAAGTAATTAAACTTATTTTTAATTAATTAATTCTTATTGAAAGATAAATATATTTTTAAAATATGTTATCAATATGTTTTATATAATTTTATATTTATAATCGTTGCAGCCTATAATAATTCTTATATTTATGAAATATATTGATTTTAAAATAAGGCCATAAGTTGCAATATTGCGCATAATTATTTATTAGTAAATTCGAATTGACACTTGTGTAGACTTCCAGTGGACATAAATTTTGTTACAATTTATGTCGGATATTTAAGATACTTCATGCAACATTAAATAATGATGAATTTTGCGTTTCAAAATTTTAATAATTTGATATTAAAAGTAGAGTCGTTTTACCTGCCACGGTATATAGTTTGTTGAAAAATTTAATTTAAAAAATTTTTAAATTTTAATCGCACAGAAGCTCTGCATTAAAATTATGTCTATAAATTTTACGATGCAATTTTTTTTTTGCATTTGTAATACAATTACACTTGGATAAATTTCGTCACACAAGTTTCATAATCAAATTGCAAAACCACATTTAATAAAAAGCTTTAGAAGTGCAATTTTTTAGTATTAATGTTTGATTAGCTCCTTGTATCAGATATTCTCAAAGGTAATGTATTTCATTATAATGAAATATTTGCAAAGATAATTGCACGAAATAAGGGTTATTCGTGAGCTTACGCATATAAACGAGATACGTATGAATTGAAGAAATTATTTTAAAATTTAAAGTGGAGTTAGACATCCCATAAATGAGTATAAGTCATATCATTAAAAGGAGGAGTTAAGGACTTTTAACGTAAAATTTCTAAAATGAAACATTTATTCTCTCTCTCTCTCTCTTTCTCTCTCTCTCTCTCTCTCTCTCTTTTTTTATTAAAATATGCAAATTATAAGATGAAGTTTATGATTATTATACACAATTAATAATTTATTATTTATACTTTCTTTTACGAAATAATGATGATTTTTAATTATAGGATTTATGGGCCGGGAGGGAGGGGGGAGCAGAAAAAAACTACAATCCAAACATAATATACATTTGTCACATTCTATATGAAATTATGTTAAATGCAATTATTATAACCTTTTGATCATTTAAATGATTTCGATGAAGGAAGATTGCAACAAGTATGTGCATAAAGCTGAATAAAACGACTCCTCTCTATAAATAGTGTCAACGTCAACAAATACATTCAACAGAGATACGAATAGCAAATATAAGAACGCATCTAATAATCTCTTTGATGTACAGTACAAGTTAAATATTTTAAATCGCTCGTCCAATCGAAGCTTTCGTCCCAAAGGGAAAACGAAAAAAATAATCATAACAATCAATCGGTAAATCGGCTATCTTGATATTAACTTTTGCACATTCTACATCATAACACAATTAAGAAGCGATTCAATGACATTTCAATCCTCCCATAAAAACTATTTACATACGTATGATGGATGCACAATGCTTTGCATCTGAATGTGAACGCGGATAATTCGATCGCAACAGCGATGTAACGATGCAATCCAAATAAGCAGGAGTATTGCGTGCCATTTAATGACCGGTACGTCGATTTTCCGATTTTAACAATAACGACATGTTTACATCTGCGCGTTCGGCAATTTTTCCCCGGCGCCAAAGCCGCCTGCAATAAAGCCGACTCGATAAATTGGAAATTCTTGCCGCTCTATGCACAATGCTCGCATTGCACAATCAGCGAATGCATCTTGTCATTAGGTTAAACGGAAAGACCAATGAATGCAGCCACGGCTCGAATGGACTAATCGAGGGAGGGGCCAAGGGTGAGGCTCCTCTCCCTTTCTCGTTGCACGGGCATAGGCCCGTGGAAAGCGCGAAAGACGTGAGATAGAGTTGTTTGGCCTTCTCGGCGGAATCGGCGAAACTCACGCGATACTGCGCGCTCGCGCAGTATTTGTTTGTATTTACGGGAGGGCCCCGGGGGCTTACTAGAATTCACCGCAATCATGCGTTCTACGTGCTATTAATTGCACTTTTCCAGAGTGCCAGCGGTCAGTGGCCAATGCCAATTACGACGATGCAGTGCGCGTTACGTCGACACAGCCGACAGCCGATGGCCGGAGGGCATTTTCATGCGTTCCCGCGGATGATCTGCTTGTCTTTTGGCTCGAGGATGAGGGAGTGCTGTTCCATATCGGTTATCTGATTTTTTGTTTTGTTTTGTTTTTCATTTTTCTCATCTCCCCCCCCCCCCCCACAATTATTTTATTTTATTCATTTATTTTTTGTTTTCTTTATATTCGTTTATGCGATATCTTGTAAATAAGCGAGTACATTGCGTATATGCTGTTTGCGGACTGTCGCGCAATTATTTGCGTTCTTTGTTGAGCGCTTTACTTTAATTGTAATTTTTACGACCGAGGAAAATAATTTATTTGATGAACTCATCTTTCTTATCTGAGCATTAAAAATTTCTCATTATTGTACATTTTGACGGAGAAATTTGAAAATAGCGTAAATTGAAAAGTCAATGTAGTTTATGCAATTACTTTTATTATATCTGTTAACTGTAATGGAATGTGTAGTGGCACTAGATATTTCGAAATGTTTAATGACATTTCGAAACATTTGCAAAAATTACATCAAATAATTTACATTTAATATCTTTGGCACATTTTAGAATTTTTTTTATCTATTAAATATGTGTTAATTTCAATAAGATACCATTTGTATATATTAATTATTTGGTTTGTATTTGAAGAATTAAGTTTTATAATCAATCTTTCTGGTTAATTAATTATATGTACGTAACTTGGTCTTATTGACAATCATTTAAATTGGATTTGTTAATCTGTGACCGAGCGTATAAGTTTTAATTTTCCCGTTTTTTTCCCTGCACTATCCAACGAAATGCCAATGATTGGAATAAAATTAAAATGTTAGTTAATTTAGAAACAATCAAATTCTATTCTTTTTTATTGTTTCAATTTTTATTTTACTATCAATTTAGATTTATTACACATAATTAATTATACGTAATAAAAATGATATTTTTTATTTTCGCACGTCATTTGACACGTCATATGGCAAATGTTTATGGAAATTCAATTATATCACTAATATAGCTTATACTATAATAATTATTTAATAAATACGATTATTATTAAGTATTTTAATCAATACATTTTATTAGCTACATTTATTATACTGTTACGGTAATGTAATATTTCTCTTTAGAAACTCTTGTTTATTACAATTTATTGAATCAGTATAAGTATTTAATGAAATAGTAAATAAAGTAGAGCATAAAAATCCAAAAATGAAAAATTTTATTATTTCAAATAATGGAGATGGAAGGCTTGAAATAAAAATCTCGAATGTAAGAAAATTTAATTGAATACGTAATATTATAAGCAATCGTTGAATATTCATCTTACAAGTCTAATCGCTTCTTTTCAAGTTTTTTTTTCTCCTTAATCTTTACGTAATTATATAAATAAAAGAAACATAATATATTATTGGTCAATTTTCAATCTCATCTTGAAATATTCTAATTTATCTTTGAAATGCAAATGATAATTACAAGTTTTTTCAAGAGAAAATTAAATAAATATTTCATAATGAATTAGAATGTTTACGTGTCTTTTAGGAGCGTAGGTACAATTTTTCACCTTAATATATTAAAAAAAAAGATTTTATAAATATATTTATTAATGTTCATTGTCAATATATGTATTCCTATTATTATATTATTGTTTACATACTACTTGTTTATAGATTTAAATTTATTATGTAAATCTTAAGCACTCGAGTATGTAAATATCAGACGTGTTCAGTAGAAATATACGCGTTGCACAAGTATTTAATGGAAAATTGTCATGTGTTAGTAGGCTGCGAAATCAAACTTTCAAATAGTCAGATTCTGAAGATGATTGTAATGGCTTATATGAATCATAATTTACGCAAATATTTCATTAAAATAACATTAAAAACATTATACTAAGACTGCGTAGTATTTCAATATAGTCTATGTGATTTTATAATTTATGATTATATTTGCAGGCATAGCAGGAAATTAGTTATTTAGTTTATATAATTTGTTTTCTAATTACTTTAATATACATTTTAGTTATTTATATTTTATATTTTATAAAAAACTTCATACTCGTATATTTTATAAACATCTATTTATTAATTAAAATTACTTATTAAAAACAGTGTTTAATGAATTGTTTAATTTAGTTTTGTAATAAACAAAATGTACTTTAAATAATAATTTTAAAATGATTTTTATGGTATATTAATATTAAACTATTACTTAAATACTAAAATATAATAAATAAATTAAAAAGTACATTTATATATATATATATATATATATATATACATATAGATAGATATTTGTTTTTTTGCACAACCAATGAATAGGAATTTTTATTACAGAAAAACGAAAAATAACGACGAAATATATAAAATATAAAGTAAGAAGAAAAAGAGAATTGGAAAAAACTTTTATAAACAAAATTTTATTGATAAAGCAACGTAAGAAATTTGTACACTACAATTGTGGCTTATTAATTTGTTAGTGTATTTTAAAAACTACATACTGATATTTTTTTACAATCAGGTAACTGCATGCCATTCTTTTATTATTTTTGTCTTTCATAAAACAGAAATAACGATTCCAAGGAAACGATTACTATTATTTTAATTTAATGGAAACATATCTAAATGAGTAATTCCATTAGAGATAAAATTGTATGTAAAATTTTTGAACCGGAGCCCGAATATATCTCTAATTTTTTTTTTAGTCACTTTTAAATAAACTAATGAAGTCAAACATTATAATTCTTGATTGAGTAAATAATTTTTATACTTAACTATGTATAAATTCATTATAGTCAAAGCTCTTTTTCAATATTTTAACATATTTGTTTGTATATACGGGGAACCTCTTTTCTAATTGTCCTGCTTTTGTGATAAAATTAAAAAAAATTTTAAACAGTTTTGAAATATTCGGAAATATCGATCAGTCGAGTTACAATATTAAGTCCATATGAGTATTAAAACGAATAAAATATTTTTATTTGTAATGAAATATTTATGAAGCTTGCCACATTATAATATAGAGTGAAAAGTGTTTGAATTATGTAAAAAAAAAAAAAAAAAAAAATAAATAAATAAATAAATAAATAAATAAATAAATAAACCTGTAATCTTTATATCATGACGAAAAGTCGAAGAAACTACATTCAAAACGAGTGTCAGTAGATCACACCACTGCAACAACTTCTACATTTTTCGAATAATTTTACCATAAAATTAATCAGTTTTTCATTGAACTTTCTCTTCAACTACCACAGTCGAATTTTGTTTTTAAATTAGAGGTTGTTTTATGCTTTAAATAGCAAATAGATAACATAGCTTTTTCCCGAAAGGTAAAATTCTTAATACTGTGAGTATGCTCCTTTCTTAAACACTTAAGTATTATACTTGTAATGCCTATGAATTATATTCGTTTTTAAGAAAGGTTTTTTTCCATTTTAACAGTGGTTTAGTAAAACAACTGGTCAAGAAAGTGGGGGCTACATAAACGAGGAAGTACGTTCATAGTAGTTGGCGAAAGGGAAAAAAGAGTCTTGTATCGTATACATAGGTACAATGTATAATTCTTCGTGCCTCAAGGCTGGCGAATAAAAATATTATACTTACTTACACACAGAGTACACGAGAGTTTGTAAAAAAAATCAGCCGACGAGTTCTCCGCGTTAGGGTGGATGCGCGAGTTCGTGTGCGCTAAGCGGAAATCGAGAGTGACAAAATATGGAAGGAACGATCGTAAATCAAACCATGCCTTTCAACGTTATTTTAATGGTCTCTTCGACTTGTGCTACGTAATTGATTGCTGGTAATTTTTACGTGAGACCGTAGTGGCACGCGTATTTGGCTCTTTGGTGTGTCGCGTTAAAATTCCTGTTTTATTGATTTGCGAGTAACGAGAGGATAGGCGACTTTTTTTCTTAGGTAACCGAGCACTTATCCCATATCTTTACAGTGGGATGATAATTGAGCGGAGGCTTTAGATACCCTTTGCTTCGTTCAAAACTTTTTGTTGTCAGATGAATGCTGCTGTGTATAATATAGAGAACTAACATATCGCTAAGTTTTCACATATTTTATTGTAGGTCAACAAGTCTGTACTATCTCAAGCTATAATAGCTATAAAGCTATAAACACATTTAATAGAAAATATTTAAAATTCTAAAATTTTGTGGCATTAATTATGCATCTTTTTTTCCTTCCCCCCTCCACCCCATCCCCTATTTTTTAAAAATTTTATTTGAATTTTACAAGATATATTATAAGCAGTAAGAGCGGTGAAAATACAAAAATATGGTTTTTCAACCAAGAAATTTTAATCACCACTCGAGTCCATCAGAATTTTATTTTATTAATAAAGTCGTAAATGTTTTTATTCTTAATTTAAATCTTCTATCTGTTTTCATATCTATTGCCATTCGAGTCATTGCAAGTTAGTTTTTAGAATTTCGCGACAACTAAGTCGAACTGTACGCCTAATTGCTTATACACATTTTACAAGAGTTTATAAAAGTCGTTAAAGAAGCGATGCAAAACGCGGAATCGAGAAAAGAATGCAACGAATGATTCGAAATGCCCTATTTGCCAATAATAAAGTGGTATGAAATCACCTAGCCGTCTTCACCTTATCAATCAAACTCTGATGTAATCGCGCGACACATGCGAAATCAGAAGAATATGAAAAAGGAGAAGAAGAAGAAGAAGAAGAAGAAGAAGAAGAAGAAGAAGAAGAAGAATACGAGTGATTCATAAAAATGTCAATCAATATCTTCTCGGATAGGGTTACAGCGGAGAACATCACTTCACGCATTTTTCAACGAACGACTTTAGCCGTCGCCCAGCCTCCTTCTCATCATCTCACAAAAATTTCAATAGCCGGTTGTAGCAGCTACATTCATGACAGATCGTTGATTCGTGGATCATTTTCCGATGCCTCGACAATGCTACGAAATCGTCGTCTACGGGGAAGAAACGCCGCGTCGCGAATCCGTATTCCGGCGCGAATCGTAAATAGCCGAGCGCGAACGACCGGATCGGAAAATGGATTGCAGCACCATCGATCGCCGCGCGGACGCGAAAGAAATCATTGCGCAATTGGCTTTCACTGGCCCGGTGAGTCGAGTACGCGAGGCTGCGTCCATGCATGAGAATATCCGGAATCCGTTCAACGCCACGATCCTGCGTGTGCAACGTCCCATGGCTTCCTCGGTACCTCGACAGCCTGGGCTCGGGTCATGAGCGCTTGACCTCCAACTATTGCCGAACCATGGCTACCTCGTGTTGGTCGGTTACATTGCAATATCCATGTGTATTTTCATCACTCAGCATAAGTCGGTCTTTCTGAATCACGTGGTATGGCGAGCGAGTCTCGGACAAATGGACTTTTGTTAATGGCCGTTATCACGTTTAACAGTTATCTCATTGGAAGTCTCTTTTGCAAATAACTTTCTCGTAATATCAAGTTTATATATATTTACAATAACTTACTTTCCGGTCCAGTGACGCTTATCGTTGGCTATTATATTTATTAATGCATGAAAATACATCGAGGGATCTTTTATTATATGTACATTATAATCAATATTTGTCGTTAACAATAGACTTTTCGAGCTTAATAATGTAAAATAAGCAATGAAAAATATAAAATAAATGTGTGGAGTCGAATTGAGCACGATGTTATCAAAAAAATCAAGTCCTTTAATAAAATTAAAAGAATGTGCTTTTAATTATGTATATAATATGTTGAAGGTAGCTTATGTACATTAAAACTTAATAATTAATAAAAGATTATAATCATTTATTCGTATATATGTATTTTTTTTTTTTCTTTTTCATCAACAATCCATCCCATTTTTATATTTATCGTGACGTCGACTTTCGTCAAGGACTCCTTCATATGATTTTATACAAAACGCTTCATTTGAACAATACTTAATGTATTCTGAAAATTTTGTTTTAAGTTTAAATTGATTTAAACTATGTAAAATTTCAAATATATTTTATCACGTGATTTTTTTCTTCTTTTTCTTTTAATAGATAATCAGCCATCCGACAAGACTATTCTTTCCTGATAATATCTTCCATCAAAACAGATTTGATTATAAAGATGTGTAACATGAATTCTAATAATCGGCAATATATAAGATTTTTATTTAATTCAACATTATTGTAGGACTGCTTAAACATAGATAGAAATTTTATACGAGAGAGTAAGTAATACGGAACTAAGCCACTTGGAGATTATCCTTCTTGTCACAGTGTCTCATACATTCTTTCTCCGAGCATTAGATAATTAGTATGTAAGGACGGATCTATCGTGCTCCACTAATGGCTTTATAAAAAATGAAATGCGCACACATGTATATTCAATATATATTTCTATTCCAATTTCACTCTTCATTACGAGAAAAGCCGATATTTTTTATTGTGAATTTTATTTTTACAACCATAATATTGATATAATTCGGTATTTTTAACTCATTATCAACATTCAATGTTTTCGAAATTAAAATACAAATATTTATAGATAAAAAATTTAATTATCAAACTTTAGATAATTCAAATAAAAAAAAATGCCTAATTATAGCTTTAATTTTAGGGCAAAAAATATAAAATATTACGATAAGTTTTTAAATTAATATACATATTATGATTTTCTGTTACATTGGATGTTAATAATGTATGTATAAATATATTTGTAATTAAATTTTATTCTATGGAATATAAATGCATATAAATTTCATTGTTTTACGCTACATTGTAGGTTAATAATGTATGTATAAATATCATTGTAAGTAACTTTTGTTTCAATTCAATTGTAAATATTGTGAAGTTTAGAGCAAAAAGGGTTGGAGTACGTATTTTTTTATATATAATCAATATTTGTTTTACAAAAATGTTCAACCAATATCACCAGTTATAAATAAATCTGATAATAACAATTAATCAATACATTACTTCTTGTTTTTACTCTCTCATTTAATTAATTCCTAATTTTATAAAGAATTTTTTATAATAACAAATATTGCACACATAGTTTAATACGAAATATTCCGGTAAAGAAATTGTTATATTACTGCCTATTATATAGACCGATGTTTACATTTATTATTTAATTGCAAAATTACGTATCCTTACTTTGAATATCCTTACTAATTCGAGATGAGAAAAATATATTAATGTAGGGTACAATATTAATTTATGAATTTGCAAAGTATAATATGAGAAAATTATTTTATTATTCACGAAGAAGAGTTCGTTAATTAGTATTCAACTTTTATTTTCTGTACGACTCGTTTCATTTGTATGGGTATGATAACCGGCAATAATCATTTGTATGTTTAAAAAATGATATTTACATTATTTCTTATAATAAATTATACATTGAGATAGAGATCGTCATTTATGTTATACAGAAAAGATTTATGAAGCTCTCTTTTTACGTCAAGATCTAATAGTTATATATATTATAAATTTCTGGAATTAAACGAAATTGAGTTAATTTCAACAACGGTTAATCTTAAAGCATCAATTTTATTTTCTCATAATATAGTATTAAATTTGCAATTAAAAATGACATATTTTCATACTTTTGAGAGAATATGATATTTGCCGTATGGTGTAAAAGTTTATTTTATAACCTCATGTAAGTTTTGCTATTAATAATACTATTATTTAAAAAAAAAATTATTCGAACAATGAGCTGAATTGTCCACAATCGTTATAACATATTCGTTGCTCTTACATTATTTTTTTTTTTTTTTTTTTTTTTTTTTTTTTTTTTTTTTTTGTATTATTGATGTATTATTCACGACTGTTAATATTAAAATGATTGGTAATATTTGCATAAAACATTTCAATGTTTAATTTAGTCTATCAATTATTCTTATGTATTATAAGTTTTTAATTCATAGAATTGCGTATTATATGATTAGTAATTATTTTATAAAAAATCTGTAAAACAAACTACTTTTAGTTTAACGAAAAGATGTAAGATATCTTTTCTTTTATTAATCGATTAGTATTATATAAATATATTAGTAAATTGTCATTTGTTTTATGTAATTTAATTAACAAATAATATCAGAAAGTGTAATAAATATTTTATCATTGATTTTTTAAAGAGTGAAAATGTTGATTTAAAAAGTATCATATGAAAAAGTGATTGAATCATAAGAACCGCAAACATTTATATTTAAGTTATTTAACTATTGAAATATAAAATATGGACTCAGTTTTTACTATACGCCACTGACACAACAGATTTCTCTCCAATGATTTCTTTTACAATAATTCATTTCCCACTATTATTTACATAACCTACTAGGTATTATGAAATTGCAAAAATATCTTATCGATAAAAGTTTTCTGATGTTATATTACACCATTAACTTATCAATATTTATCGTTAATATTAATCTAAAACTATATGTTATTATTATCATTAATTTTATTCTATCTTATTATCGTTTTAATTAATCTATTATGAAAACTCAATAAAAATGTTATGTTTCATTATACATTGACTTAATTATTCTATAGAATTGCTACATATCTTTATTACTATACATTTTATTTAATAGTTAGTGTCACTTATTTTTCATAAGAGTTTATATATATATATATATATGTAATGTTATAATGTAATATTAATAATTATTAATGCATTTTTCTACAATGAATTATAGATTAAAATATACAAATAATGTTTTTTATTTTACTTTCTAAAATATTTTTTCTCTTTATATTATTCATATTGCTTTTTATTATGTGGTCATTTAAATTGATATTTGTAAAGACCATGAGATTAGAATAATATAAATACGTAATATAAATCACAGTTATTACTAATTGTACATTAATTTTTTATTACTGACAGTGAAGGTATCGATTGTTTTTATTTGTTTTAGATGATCAAATTTGGTAATACAAATGAAAAAAAGGTAAAATAAACGAAGTTTTCGTTTCATACATAATAAATGCATATACCTATGTTTTCATGCGTGAACTAACATCTAATTTGTACTTTTGGTCGTGGTTATTTTGTAAATTTTTAATAAATTCAATACTCGATATTAAAAATGAATGAAATTGTTATAAATACGTCAATTTCTATTAATTTTAAAGATTTTAATTTTCATTGGTATAATCAGTAATGATCGATTAAATAGAATATTCTTGATAATATTAAGTAACAGTTTATACTCATAAAAAATTTCACCTTCATTAATTTACATATTTAACATAGTATATTTAAATATTTTAGTAATTTAACTTTCAAATAAATTAAATTCATCAATAAAATTACTTTTATTTAACGTCTATTATATATGACAGCGAATAGAATGATATACATCGTTTTATATTTTATCCTCGTATTCACGAAGAGTAAATAATTTATGAAAGTAGCTTCTATATCTATTAAGTAGACCACTAGAGTTCCCTGCAAAGCTTTTTATCTCATTTTAGATTGAACCTATCGTGGGAAACGTTTCTGATCGAATTTCTACGTATGGACGTTTTATGAGTATTATTCGCATTATTATTGTTTTTTACGTTTATAGTTTAATGCCTTTTTCTATTCTTGTTTTCAGTCCTAAGAATTACACTTTGGTTATTCCTAATGCTAAACATATTCAGTTCGTTGTATTTAATTTTATAATTAAATTCTATGAGATTAAATATATAATTATCATAATGGAGGTGACAATTGCTTAAAGATTAATAATTGATTTTTTTAATCATCGAAGAGCGATGAAATGTTCCAAATTCACCATAATAATGAACGATAGTTTTGTTCTAAACGTTGATATTATTGTCTATTTTGCTTTAAAAAAAAGAAAAAATAATTCATAATTATTCCAAGAATATTAATCTTTTTTGGAGCATTTTTTGGTCATTGTTTTCAATCCGTAGTAATTCCCAAATGGTTAAAGCTATAATAATCTTATATATCCAATTACTCACTCTGATATTTCTACTCACTGTATCATAAATTGAATTGCTAACGTTCAATTAAGTTGTTACAAATTTATTGCTATTTATGTGATTTAGATACTATTGCAATAGAGACTTCTGTCGAAGATCAGCATCGAAGAGAACGTTATATACGAATGCTTTATTAAATGAAGGGAGAGAAAGCAGGATAGTGAAATCGAGTGGTAGAAAGAAGGTGGGGCGGGATGGGGATGTGGGGGGGGGAGTTCTAGGAAGGTAGCATAGCCAAAATTTATACTAATTCACTCGATGTTCCCTCCACGTTCCCTCGATGTTTCTAATAAAAGCTTTTAAGCTTACAGTCGATATTAATCAATCATTAACGAACAATGATTATTAAATCCGTAGATACTCGTGAATCCGAAAACTGCGACATCAGCGCGCTAATCAATAGTTAGTTAGCATGAAATAAGTGCCAGGGGGATCCCACCGAGCAGGAGATAATACTATCGGTACATTGTAATTTTCTCGAATTTCACGAATGCATGCGTGCATGCTTTAAAGTACCTTATGTCTGTAATTACTCGATACGGAATACTATATGTTCGTCGGGCTCATCCTCGATAGATGTTGATGTGCAGCTTTCCAGCCATCGCAATATATTTAAAATATAATGAATGTAATGGCAGAAGGAGGAGTAGAGGGTCGTGCATAGACTTACCGGTGCCGGACATGAGGCCGTCCCTGAACAGTAAGTACTCCATGGCAGTGGCCCAATTGAGTGGTGTGGTGTCGGTGTCGTTGATGGTGAAGGTCATAGCGTAGGCCACATGATTGTGCAGATTCTGGCCGACGCCTGGGAGATCGTGGATAACCGGGACCCCGACCGCTTCGAGGTCTTCCCGCGGTCCCACGCCGCTGTTCAACAATATTTGCGGAGAGTTCACCGCACCTGGGCAATTTTTTTCCTGTTAAGTTCGCATAATTTTCGCCCTCTTACAATTTTCGTTTATCTTTGAAACGCCATGCGGAACTCGAAGGCTACGCGAGGCGAGTAAGATTAACGTGGTTATAGCTCGGTTACGTCGTCTGGTGCTTTAAGTAGCTACATTTTTTTTTCTGTTTTGTCTGACTTTTAACTGGAAATTTGAACAATTTTTATAACATTACATTGGATCTTAGGGATGGGGCGGGGGTTTGGGGGGGATGGGTGGCGGGGGTGGCGAACGTTTAAAACGTAATATTTTTTCATTTTCGGTCATTCCTTCTTTGTTTTTTCAGACAATATTTTTCAAAATTACGTTCCAATTTTATAGCTATTTTTTTGCAATGTATCTCATCATCAAGTCGCTAGATCAATATAACGTTCTAATTAATATATTACTAATTATTATTAATTTCGACAAAATTTTGTCTCTCTTATAATATATGCTTTTTGAATTAGCCGAAACTTTATTTTTACATTACGCGTACATATGAAGCGTATTTTACAATAGAACAAACAATAACAAAGGCTTATATTTATTATTTCACGATAAATCTCAATATTTGTTATTATTGCATTTGGCATTTTTGATTGTGATTTTACTATAGCTTATTTTTATAGTATGGAAAGAAATTTTTATGCGAACACAGTTGTTGATAAATGAAAATTGATGTGATAATTGTCAAGTATGAAAGATTAGTTATGTCCACTTCTATACACGTAAATGTAAATGCTGTGGGACAAAACGCGTGGATTTAAAAAAATTAATTTAGCGTTAATTTATGAATATTAAAATAATCTTAATTGAACGTTTATCGTTCATATTAAAAGTAAATAATTTGATATTTCCTTATTTATAATCATTACATTATTATCCTCAATTCGAAAATTAAATTAATGCATTATTAAGTTTTTCCGAAATTCTCCATAATAATATATCAGCAAAGAATTGCCGAATATACGATAAAAAATCGTAAATTTAGGTATTATTGTCGGAATATAATTTGCTATGGAATTATTGATTTATAAAATAGTAGAGGCATGAAAATAAAACTAATGAATTGTAAAAAAAAAAACAAAAAAAAAAAAATAAATAAATTCCACTTATTTCGGTTGGTTCCAAGTACATATTATGAGTTCGATATAATCATGATTTTAAGGGTGATTAATATTAATGCATGAAATACAAATTTAGACTTTAAAAAGTATTTAAAATTTGTAAAATGTAGGTTACTATTCCTCTACTGTTTAATAAAAATGTCATTTTAGGAATTTTCCAAACTATTAGCCAACTAAAGAACCACTTTTAACATTAAATTACATTTCCTTCTCTCAGTTCTTGGATACTTTCCAACTTGACAACAACCATTGAAAAGCAGCATTTACAACGTTTTTTGTCAGTGATCCTATCGTTGCTCTCCTCAGCACAAAAAAAATTCCGTTAAATTTTCTAAAATACTACAAGAAAGTGGTGGGACCATGATAAAGCTCGCGAGTCAAGATAAGCCATTTTCTCACGAATTTTCGCGGTTTAGAATGTCCTGGTCGTGCGGCAATTTCATTTGTAAATTTTCAAATTCAGTAGCTCGATAATGCCAATGTTCTAATATTTCGGAAGTCAATGGATTATTATGATTGGTGATTATTCATGAAATCATCGGATTACCTCCACTGATGATGACTTCCTTGTCGACCGACACGCGATGGAGCTCCCCATCATGGACGAACTCGACGCCCACAGCCTTCTTGCTCCTATCGAAGAGGATCCTCGTAGCCGTGGAGTTGAGCATTATGTGGAGGTTGCGCCTGTTACGGGCTGGTCGTAGGAACGCCCGGGAGGTGGAGAGCCGCGAGCCGTTACGCGATGTTGTTTGGGCGATCGCGAAACCCGTGTGCGATCGACCGTTTAGATCCACCGTCGAGTAACCTGAATTCGGGGGTAAATGAATTGAGGTTGTTCAGTTTTATGGGATATATTGCATGAATATTGGACCTTTATAGAAAACTAGTCGTGCCTCTTTCTCTTGCACCCCCCCTCCCCCTCCCACCCCTCCCCTCCTCCGCCTCCCACCATCCCAAAAGAAAATTAGAACTCCGAGGAACGGATAGAGATAGTCAAAAGAAGCGAATTGATTTTGATTAATTTATAAACGTTTTCCACAGTGATTTAACGAACATTCAGTTTTACCTCTTCAATTACTAAAATTTCAGTCGTGCGGTAAAAGATTTATACATTTTTTCGTTATTAAAGGCCATTATTAAATAGTTGATTTTGCAATTGAAAATGAATTGGAAATATATTTTAGTAAATTCATTTTATCTCTTTTATAGATTGAATAAAATCATATTTCAGTAATGTAAAATTCTATTCGAAAATACTTCATGTGTATTAAGTAAAATAAAATCTTATCACTTTTTGGGCATTTTAAAATGTAATCGATATTCTATTAGATATTTTAGAAATATTAAAATATTCGTGAATTTTGCTTTTTATGCTATTTGTTAGTCGTTAAATTTGTTTTACCCTTTACGAATATCACGAGCTCGAAATATGTTTAATATTTCTAACGATTATACATGCGCGCATACGCACGTCCCTTGTAAGTAATAAAATTTCATAAAGTATGAATCTTAGGATTGATAAAAAAAAAAAAAAAAAAAAAAAAAAAAAAAAAAAAAAAAAAGGGGGAAAAAAAAATGTCTAACATTATCATATTATAGATGATTACTTTCGAAATATTCCTAAATATTTATGTATTCCTTAGATAGGAGGAAATAGTAAGAATATGAATTAAAGTTTAATAAAACAAACTAGCGATACAATTGCCCGACTTGAACGGATCAATGGGGCGCATAAGTCTTACGTGTACGATCGTGGAAAAAGTTTATAGATAATGCAGATTATCGATAATCGCACGACATCAATTGATCAAAATCTATTTGCGAATAAAATTATTATACCTATGCGCGATATTTTGAGAGTTACAGTTACTCTTGAGAGAGCAGTTTATTTCTCCGCTTCAAATTAAAATGCATTTACGCGCTTGAGTAACACGCTTCATTGCATCTTTACATTGAACGCGAACAATCAACATTGTCACAACCGCCTCTATCAATCTCGATTTATTACTCTTCTTATTAAAATTCACCGCGAACGACAGCTTATATAATGAGCTATAAATAATAGCTGGCAGGTCAATAATAATAAAATAACATTGAAGAATAGATAGGAAACTTACGGAGCCAGCATTTACGCGTAAACCGGCGGGTCATTTTCACCTTTTTATTCGCAATTGACGGCTCAATTGTAAACTCTAGGCCATTAAAATTCGCAGTTAAATTGAGTCCCACGATTGTCTCTTACCCATTTCCTTGCCTGCCTGCAGCAGGGCATGGCTCAGCGGTGGATGATAAGGGAATTGGGTAACGGTGAGAGGTCCTCCAACCCCGTGATAGCCGTAATCCATGTCACTGACCTGGAGATTGTCCTCGCTTTTGATGAAGTAGGGCAGTACTTCATCGTAGGACCAGCCTTGATTACCCATCCTGGCCCAATCGTCGTAATCCTTACGAGATCCCCTCATGTATGTCATGCCATTCATTACCGAGGTACCGCCCAGCACCTGACGTACGTTTTGCTTTATTAGCCAATTATTTCGCGCAGGGCGACTCTCGCGAGGGAATGACGCGCCGTTCGAGGCCGACGCACGCAATTCACCGAATAATGCCTTTAGACATTGTCCCGACGACGGCTTTCTTTTACAGCCGTGAGACCTTTGCGAGTATTGCAGATAAATATTTTTCCTTCTTTCATTTGTTTTTTCTTCTTCTTAACCTTTCTCTCCTCGCTTAAATTATTGACGCTTCGATAGGTTGCCGGGGAGAAAAAGAGCCACCGGAGCTCATATATCAAAAGCATCTACTTACTATTAACTAAATCGTGTCATCATGTGCATTCGTTCGCCTTTGAAGCTATTCAATGAGATGCATTTAAAGGACCTGGATTTAATGAAAGGCTAAAAGTTTGTCACGAAAAGGTAAACGAATACTCTATCAATATTTCACATTAATTTTTAAATACAGAATACGAACGTACGGATAATGTCCCATCATTTTGCAGTATTAGCAGTGTATTAAATGAGCCTTTTTCATTTCGCGATAACGATAACTGTATATTAAGCGACCAAGTTATTATATTAATATAATAATATAATAATTATAAATAATATTAAAGATTAAATTTACGTTAAGATGGCACGTTGAAAATTACATGTCCACCAATGTATTCGAACCTGGTATCGACGAACAATTTAAAGAAACATTTACGTTACGACGCTTTACCACATACACCAGACTCTCTTCATTTATAATGTACTGTAATACGATATTGAAGTGAAAATTGAGAAACCTTTCCCCTGGGCCAGTAGCACTTGCGATCGTTATTAAGACAGGCCTCGTCCTCGCTCTCGGTGTGGTATTTCCAGTCGATGTCCGAGCCAAGGAAATTAAAAAAGAAGGACGGTATTTGAGTTCCGGTGGGCTCGTCCAAGCCGGCTTCCAGTAATAATACGGAAAATTGGCTTTCCTCGGAGAGTCTCGAGGCTACGGTTGCGCCCCCGCTACCGCCGCCTATCACCACGAAGTCGTATCTGAGAATAAAGTACTCGTTGTAGAGTGATTTTCTTACTTAGGATTTCCGTGCTTTTCACTTAGCCTCGATTTATTTTAGGTATCTTAGATGTATCGAGATACACATTGGCGAATGAAATTTATCGTCTCGACGCTATAAAATAAAATGCGTTTTTAAAGTGTTGTCCTTGTTGTGTTTTTGGATTGAATGAGAGCAAACGATAATTGGGCCAATAAAGTGAAGAAACGCTAAAGTGGAGAGCAATTTTAAAAGTAGTTACCGATGCTGCTTTTCACAGCATGGATCGATCGATTGTACGCCTACGTACAATTCATGCGTTTATAAAAAGATATACAATACTTTAGTTAAACAGTACTTAAAGTTGAGGATTAATTAATGTTAGTATTAGTACAAAAAAAAAAAAAAAAAAAAATATATATATATATATGTATGCATAATATTTATCCTTAATAGTAGCAGGAAAAACGGTAGTTACGTCTTTTAAAATATTCGAATAAATTATACTGTGGCGCTTCAAGCGAACCACAGATTCTTACAAAATTTAAATTAAAATTTTCTTCTACAATTAATTAATTAATTAATATTGCCCATTGTTCGTTTGACTTCTTATATACGCTCGAAGCATAAGCGTATTTTGGTATTTCAATCAATCATAAATTTGTTACAATTACTTTGGAATCCCCACGTAATTTTCAATCAGTTCCTCGGTAGGTAAGCATGGGAAGGAAAAGTAATCGAGATCCGAAATCAGCATGAAAGTAGTGGAAAATCTCATTATCTGGATCACATAATCGCACAAACTTATCTAAACTGTAGATACAATGTCTATCAATTGAAATAATCAATGCTTTATTAAGAGTGAAAATTCCATTAAAAGGTCGAATAGCAATATAATATTTTAATCTTAATTATATAATTTATTAACGCATTACCATGACAAATATAATACAACTTAATTAATTTATTTTTAATAATATTACACGAACAAGTATTTGTAATAATATACACGTTGTGTAATAATGTAATTTACGTTAAATTTATACGTATTGAAATGGAAATTACAATAATATCCCCGGCATTTCTAAATCATTGCTCAACTATATCGATAATGGTCTTTCAAATATATCGATGTACGAACGTTCGTGAAAAATTATTAAATTTATAATTATTAAGGGTTGATTTTAGTGATCGTTTACATTGTAATATTGTAGTAGTAAGCAAAGTAAATGCAGCAGCGAGCGAATGAAATTCACTGACTATTATACAATACATTTTCTCGTCGATAAATTATATTTCGTGCCAATGTTAAATATCATATATATATATATATATATATATATATATATATATATATATATATATAATCTTACTTTCATATTACAAATCATTTTTTTATTCCTTAAAATATTAAAATATCTCATTCAAAGGCGAACTATCGACAATATCACGATATTACTTTCAATTTTCATAAAGGCATTTTTACAGTTATTGTCTTGTATATTTTTAAAAATTATTTTTATGAAAAATAAATGCCTGATTTCATGAATAAAAAAAAATTTTTTTATTGGCAATATCAAATGTAGGCTGATAGATTTGACGTAAAAAATATCATAGTAGTTGAACTTGATGTAAATGAAAATAAATTGCTTTTTGCGAATGCCAGTGATTATTTTAATTACAGCGTTAGTATTTTATTTTCACAAAAAGTAGCAAAGCTATTTAGTGAGTCGATAAGTGCTGTTAGTGTTTATAAGTTTTCATTAAAAACAAATTATAATTAATTTATATCAATGCATCTCAATAATTGTCATATGATTTTGTAAGTACTTGTTCAATTATGCGTTAGGCGTGCAAGAAACGTACATCAAAATTTTCAAATAAATTAGCGCATTTATTAATGTTTACCTGATTTACATCCTTTTAGAAAGTACATTGTCCTAGAATTATTAGAAATTTATTGAAAAATTATTCAAAATTATTGATATTATTCAAAGACTTTCCATTTGCGCGCCCGTTGAGATTAACTTAAAATAGTGTAGATATAAAAGACTAATCGATAAATTTGCAATATCTGTGGTAGATTTTCAATTCTCAAACTTTGACAACTAGAATTTTACCATAACATATTTCTATATATACATATATATATATATATATATATATATATATATGATATTTAATATTGGCACGAAATATAATTTATCGACGAGAAAATGTATTGTATAATAGTCAGTGAATTTCATTCGCTCGCTGCTGCATTTACTTTGCTTACTACTACAATATTACAATGTAAACGATCACTAAAATCAACCCTTAATAATTATAAATTTAATAATTTTTCACGAACGTTCGTACATCGATATATTTGAAAGACCATTATCGATATAGTTGAGCAATGATTTAGAAATGCCGGGGATATTATTGTAATTTCCATTTCAAATGACACGATAAGCTATGCCGCAATTTACACTTGCGCCTCACTCTATAATTTAATCAATTATTTTAAACAAAGTTTAAAGCCGATTTTCTAGATAGATAACGATCCTAATCCGATTGGTCGTCGGAGACGTATGAGATCGTAATCGGCAATTCTCAGCCTCAAAATTTATGTGCAGTTACGACATTGAGCTATAATCGTCAATCGCGGTCCAAATCACTTTTCCCACTGGCACTAAAATTTTACCAATGACAAACGATAAATCGGGCCGCGTGGAACGACCGCCTGCGTAAATCTCTGGCCTGGCTAACCGGAGGCATAATCCACGCAACCCACCACATCTTAGTTTGGACCGACAAATAAATTCGATAATCAGGATCGCTCGCATTAGCCTCGCATCGCGAGCGTGTGCACAATGCACCGTTCTCCATCTAACGGATAATTATTATCTCTGGGCGTACTTTAAGTGGGTTAGCGGAGCGTTATGGAGAGCCGTGAGCATATAGCGATTGGGCCGCTTGTTGCGGCGAAAGGTGCCGTTCTCAGTCGTTCCCGAGCAAGAGAAAGAGATGGGGCGAATTATGTCTTGTTGTGGAGTTCGGGATTTTGACGTAATTTTGTTTCGCTTCGCCTGCGGGAGGGAGCAGTGGCTGTGGTGGGGCGGGGTGGGGGAGGGGACGAGAGGCAAAATCACTTTCTACGCTACGGCCTACGCTGATTGTTAAAAGGATCTTTCACGTATGTAAGGCGTCCGCCCAGAATTCTATCGTATGCTCTAGTCGATTGTTTGGTAATTTTTGCTCGAGCGTAGCTCATCTTTACGTATTAGCTTCTTGCTGTGTAATGCGGCATTGTAACGTTCTGCTATTGCACTCTCTATATTTAACATCCATTAGGATGCTATTTTTCTTTTCACTCTCTCTCTCTCTCTCTCTCTCTCTCTCTCACTCTCTCTCTCACTCACTCACTATTTCGTGGTTGGGCAATTTGTCTGTCAAATAAATGAGATTTGTTTCAATTAGGACCCATGCTTTTACTTATTATAATTTGATTGATAAAAAAAATGTCCGACATAGTTGATATCCTATCTCCAAGTCATTTATCATTTTATAGAACGCGCTAAGAAGTAAGTGTAAGCACTTTTCAAGGTATGGGCCTCCAAGTACATTATCGAATATATTCGTATTATGAAATACAACACAATGGAGATACAATGAATCTTTGAAATAGTATCTTTACGACTAACGCTCATAAGTAATATTGTTTCATGTCGATATATATATATATATATATATATATATATATATATATATATATATATATATGCCAATGACAAACTAATTTTGTCATTAGGAAATTAGTTTTCTATTGCATACTAACATTAATCGATGGTAATTTTTCTCTGAGCGCGTGTAGATTTTCAATATTTTTTTCAAACTTTAATCCATCCATATTTTGATTAATTGCATTGGGTTTAAAACTACCAAATAGTAATAAGATAAATTTTATGTCAAACAGCTAATGTATCGAATACATAATTATAATAATATCCAAGCTTTATTAATTTGATCTTCAAAGAAAATGTAATTAATTTAATTTATCTGAAATAATCCATTTAATGTCAATTTTCATGAATGCTTATATAAAGCGATTTTCTATCAGTAGATTTCTAAATGCTATAACAATAAACACAAAATTTTTTGTATTAATAACAACAATTATTTATCGATTTTATTATATATCACGATCATTATAATTAATGGAATGAAACTTTTAGATAAGAATAAATTGCTCTTTTTTATTCTCAATTAAGCTATAATAATACAAATTATTATAATTGGATTTTGTTGTTTGTGTATTTATTTTCAAATGCAATTGATATAAAAATCATCATAATAATTTTATCGTAATTATTTTTATATATTATTAAATGTTTATCTTAAATTATATTAACATTATAAATATACATTCTCTTATTATTCGTTTCTCCCTTACATTTATAGTACACAAATAATAATATTATGGTGTTTAAAACTTTGTCTTTTAACTCATTGGTTAATAACATAGTATTTTTTATGTAATAATGAAGGTAAAATATATTGTAACTTCAATCGCGTAAAGTGGCACGTGAGAATTTTTTCATGTCTAATAAATCTTACAATTATCAATTATTATGGTGCAATAACAATAACAATAAAAATAACAACAACAATAACAACAACAACAATAATAATAATCGTAATGATAATAATGATAATAGTAATAATGTAAGGTAATCTTTGAAAATAGCTTAGCTATTAACAAAATTAAAATATCGTTACCATTTATTAGTATATAGTACCAATACTTAGTGTTTCTATTTTAAATTTCACAATTTATAATTACGAAAATAACTAATTAATGATTACTTTGGCAAAAAATAGAAACATTATGTCAGAAAGGTTTAATAATTTTGTAAAGTATATACACAATGTATGCGAAACTATTTTTATTAGCGAAATATTAGATGAGTTAGTACATAATGAAATCAGAATATTCGTGGCTTGCCAGGCGTAATTAGTAATATATTCAATTATAATTCGTATTATAAAATCAGCATTTTATATTTTTACGTTTGACAATATTTATATACATTTATAATAAATTTTCATTGTAAAAGTATTTAAAGCATCACTACTACATATTAGTAGAATAATTTATGATTATGACACATTGTGTTCTGGGCAAGAAAAGAAAAGTTAGATGTTAAAGTAATACAGTCGATGAGATAAGAGAAAGGAGTTTGGAGATTGGATTGTCTAATAGCTCATGGTGATATAAATGCATGTATGTATGTATATATGTTTCTATATATATTTGTGCCTGTTGTGCGCGCGCGCTCGTGTTTGCGCATTTGAGTATATCACTAAATAATATAGTTTAAAGAATTATTTCATGTATAATTTTATTGATTTTTTTTTATGTAAATTTGAAATATTACTAGTATTATAAATTTTCTTTGATAAATTACTTATAATACAATGATATAATGATCTAAATTTACTGAAAAATAGATAGAGTTTAATAACATTTAATAAATAGTCTCAAAGGGTAAGCCATTATTACATCCATTACCTACCCATTGACGAATAATTATGATTTTTTTAGTATACGCAATACTCATGCTATAAATAATAATAATTTATATAAAATATCATGCTCACCTTTATATATATATATATATATATATATATATATGTGTGTGTACGAAAATTATTTTATTACTAGAGATAATTAAACCAGCACCTCGGTAGAATCCTTCATCATTTAGCACAATGTAATTAAGAAGTTAGAACAATGCTAACACTTATCCACCTTTTATTAAATTATTTGAATAGTTAAATTGAAGGAATTGAATTTGTCTTACGAACATTTTCTTACTATAAATATTACTACAATATAATAGAAGACAAATTATCTAGAAATTATAAATTTATTAATCGCTATACTTAATTATATTAATATAATAGTAACATATGGAGTAATCAATATGTTATTATCTAATATTCCATTGAAATTTAAGTCGGTTATAATATTTTGAAATTATATTAGTAAATTAACATTTGATATTATTGGAAGATTATTAGGTATTTGTTAAACATGAAATATTACCACTTACATATTAATGAATTTACTCTTTCAAAGTTAATAAGCCTTTATTTTCCATTCATAGGACGAATAATTCAGACATATAATTGCGTAATAAATTAGATATAAATAATTTTGTTGAGAAATGAAAAAGGAGAAAATTGAATCTATAAAAAAAAAAAACTAATATAAAACAAACTTAATATAATATACAATTTATATGAAAATATTTATTTTTAAGCTCTTCATTATAGTTTTCTTAATTTTGAGTTTACAACCATACAGTAGTAAAATATTTTCTACAGAATAATTCTTTAGTATATTTTAGTTTTTAGTAATAACGTTTCTACATAAAATATTATGTTTTAAAAAATAAATATTGATTAAATCCTCTCTGTCTTTCTCTCTTAGTGCACGTATTTTTATGCTATTTATCGATATAGTATGTCAATAAAAGTAATTCATGAATATTTTTATTATGATTTTACTTTGACTGTATGATAATATATGGATAAATTAATAATACGCGTATTGTCTTTATATATAAATACAAATTATTTTTTATGTAATTTCTTTAAAGTCGATTTTATTACTAACTACTTTCCAACGGACTGTAAAATATCGTTGAATAAAGGTATTTGCTATTTTGACAGGATTATCGTCGGATCATTTTGAAATAAAACGTTATTTATCAGTGGCATTATCGAGCAAATTTTGATATTTCTAAATGAAAATATGTGATTTGAAATGAGAAAGAAAAGCTCTACATACGCATACAAGACAGGGATGGAGAGATAGATAGATAGAGTGATATATATATATATATATAGAGAGAGAGAGAGAGAGAGAGAGGGGGGGGGGAAGAGATATAGAGTTAGGAATTATTTTAATGATGAATGTTTATTGTGAAAATATACAAAAGCATTGACTGCATATTGATCCAAGCTTTAAATAAATGATAAAACTTGAAAGATAAGAATAACTACAGTGCATCATTTTATGTACCGCATCATGTACTAACTACTGTGACCGTTAAGCCATTTGAGATAAGAACACGTGCGTGTACACTATTATGTATAAACCTTTATGATGTACCCATATAACGTCCTCGTTTTTTTTTTCTCTCTAACATTACGCCCTTCCTCATGGAGAAAGCCCAAAACGCCTGAATAATAACACGCTGAGCGCACACACGATCATAATAGACCGTAAAACAATTTCATAAATCACCTGCCATACACGCACACAGAGACACGTGTGTAATGATAGAAAGGCTGGTGAAAAACGACGAATGACGTTAGAATCAGAAGTCAAAGCGATAATCACCATGGGGCCTCGCATCCCCCGTTGGCAAAGAGCATTTACATGACTCGTCATATTTTTGTCTTCGTCCGCGTGATTGTGTATTCTAATAGGTACGGGCAAAAGCGCTCTGAATTATTCTTCGTGTCATGGATTTTTTATGAGCGCCGGGTGGTGGTGGCGGTGGTGGCTGGCGAGTGGGGGGGGGGCGGTATACGATGTCCCTATGAATTAGGAGAAAGCGCTATTGTGTCGCGTATATCAGTAAAAGAGTGTATCTTTCGACACGATCACGTGATATATTTCTCGTATATCGCAGAATACGTCGTCCAGGTGTCGAGCTCAAGATGGAGAATAATCGCTCGTGGATATCTTATTTTCGCGTCACGGGTATCCGCGAGCGACCTTTTCTTTATTGATTAATCGATCGCTCCTTTGAAGAGTGACAAAAAATCTTTGGTCGATTGGTTTGTTACGATAATTAATTTAATTAGCTTCAATTGCACGACCGTTTTCTTATGACGCATAATTAGTCCTTTTTCTCTCTCTCTCTCTCTCTCTCTCTCTCTCTAACGCTCTCTCTCTCTCTCTCTTCCTCTCTCAAGATTAAATAGATCTATACATTGTTGTCTAATGTTTTATTATCATGCTGATAGTTCGTGTAAATGCGTAAATGCTGTAAAATGTCTTTAATAACGAGGAACAAATGTTTGAGCAGAAATATAAATGTCTTTTAAATGTAAATATAAATCTTTTTGATTTATTCGTACTTTATACATCGAGTCAGATGTATCAAACGATTCAAGAAAGTCACGATGGTGTTTTTTTCTTTTAACGAGTAAATGGTTGAATCTTAATTGATATGATTTATGTTCGAAATGGTTACTCGTCAAATATATATAATCCTTGCTGAAGTTGTATTTTAGTAATTAGAAGGTAACTATTTTGTTTAAAATAGACAAGTTAAATGTTATTTAATGCAGCTCAGCCGGCAAGATACTTAAGATACAAATAAGTAAATTAAAAAAGAGAGCTATTTACTAATTTCGCAGTTACTAGACCTGTTATAATTATTATTGCGTGCTGTAATTCTATAGCCTACTATATTTTTAGAAAGAATAATAAAATCCGTTAAACTAATGGTATCAAGGACTCTTATAAGAAGGTTAGTTCTCTTAAAAGTAGCATTTAAGTAATGCAAAAGATTTCCATTTAATATTTCTGTTTAGATCAACTATAACTACTTTGACGAGAATAATATATATATATATATATATATATATATATAGAATATAAAAAAACAATTCTCATTACAATAATTAATAATTAGACATTTTTAAGCATTAGAATAATGATTATTGTAATAACAAACCTGGAATTGACACGTTTTTGCGGAATAGGTCGGTTGCACGGGTCTTCGAGATCGCATTGACTTCGGAGAAATACTTCGAGGAGGCCCATAAATAACATGAACGAAGGTCCACCGCATGTCGATGCCAATGTGGGACCGACGGTCGACGTTAGTGGACAATTACAACTCATCTGGAATTCAAGAGTAATTAAAATAAAATATTATTTCCATGGAGCGATGGGGGCGGTGGGGGGGGGGAGGAGACGCATCGATTTAAGATTTATTGATACTACAATGCAATCGATTATCGCGTAGGCAATTATTAAAGTCCTAACAAAAATTAATTTATACACGTAAACGTGTGATTGGTATTGACACATACGATAAATAGATGATATATTTTCAAAAGGTTTTATTATGGTAGATCAATGTCTCGTATAAGACAAAAGTTTAAACCCTTTCAACTGTCAAATTATGCAAAATCCAGAGGCTCAAAATAATTAAAATTATAAGTCATATTTAATGCTTGTGAAAATTATCGATTGATATACGTTGGGTTATTAAATATGTCGAAAGCAGTCGATAGTAAGGATTTTAAAATAAATATCAAAAAAAAAAAAGAAAAAAAAGTCCATTCGTCGATATAATATTTAACGTTAAAATTGCAACTTAAATTTATCAAGAGGATATTTAATTTCAAAGTTTTTGAAGAATTTTCAAATAAAACACAGTAAATTAGAACAAATAATTCTTTTTTTTTTTTTTTTTTTTTTTCAAGAAAAAAATTCAATGTTATCGAGAACAGTTGAAATTGTAAAATGCTCACATTACGAAATAACTGTACAGTTTGGTTTAGTAAATTAAACGTTAAGAAATAGTTTCGCATACTATTGAAAATCTTGTTATTTATAAGCATCGGTGTATTGTACATCAAATTAATTAAAATTCTCCCGTACTCTCATCCAATATCATTTATCTCTGCCATGTGAAAAACTTTTTCTTCCAATTATTGATAATTATTTATGTCACCTAGTCGCCAACGCGTCTTTTTCCATTGGATAATCGAGCAAAGTTTCTAGGAATGTAATCAACTATTTAGTTCAGAAAGGTAAAAAATATTATAGAAAATGTAACTTTGGAGAGACTATAAAACGAAAAAAAGAAAAGAAAAAAAAAAGTGAGAGAATGCGTAGCCCCGACGTTCGTCAACGTAAAAGACTATCATCTCTGTTTGCCTCTATCTTACTCGCTTTCTTTATTTCTTTATTTCACTCACTGCCTCTGTATCTATATTCCTTTGGCTTTTCTTCCTGCCGTACATTGAATCTCGCATACAAGTGGTACGCGTGCGCACGAGTTGCAATCAAGTTCGTAAAATGTTACGACTCTGCGCTCCTCTCACGTGACAGAAGAGCAATTCAACCGTACGCACTTAGTTACGTCCTATATGCTGCGATAGAGGGTGACTAAAAAAACGAACAACAACAACAACAAAATGCTGTGATCGCGAGCTAAATCAAAGTTTCACTGGAGTTTATAACTCTGTAGCATTGCCGCTTTTCGTTAACACTTTGTTGCATTCCAGAGGTATGTGAAATGCTATTCATCGTAACAATGAAATTAATAATTAGGATAGCGCAATAGAACGTTGATTGCACGTAAATGGCCTCCTAAATATCGTGCTGCTAGAATTGTGAATAGGAGCGTGATCGATTAGAGCGAGTTAATAATTGTTACGCTGAGGGAGTTTAAGAAAAAAAAGAAAAAGAAAAAGAAAAAGAAAAAGAAAAAGAAAAGAAAATATAATTTATAAATTTATCATTTTTAAGGACAATGTCGTTGCATTGTATCGCGGTATTAGCTCACTTATTAAAGCGATGATGATGTAATTTTAATTTTTCGTCCTGATTTTTACTTAAGAGACCGCGAGTACCACGATGCGCAAGACTGAGCTTTGTTTATAAGGACAATATTTATAATAAATTTTTGTCATCGAAAAATGCTAATTAATAGACAAAGGGTTAATTGTGATTTTTCTTTTATATCTTTTTTGTTTTGTTTTGTTTTGTTTTGTTTTTTTGTTCGTTTATTAACCTCTATGTATCGTAATGCTCCTCTTTAGTTATTTATACGAATTATCTAGAATACTTTTAATTCTCAATCGATTTTACAATCTTTATACAAACGATATTATTTTTATCGAATAAAAATTATCTTTTACTTTTACAACATTGTATTTCCTTTATCACCCCTTTGTTGATTTGTTTTCATAAAGCACAAGTGACTGTATTATGAAATTAAGTCAATAAACATATTTATTAACTAATGTTAATAATAGCTAATAATGTTAATAACTGACGAGAGTTCATTATTTATTAACATTTTATTATTTGACGATTTGACGAAGCAAGACATCTGACAGAGCTAAGGTATATTGTATCATTCGCGTTCAATTATGTCTCAAAGATCTAAGATGATACAAATTTCAAGACAAATGAGAAATGTTACCTCTTACCCTTCACATGGGAAAGCTGGGAAAGTTTTGGAGAAAGTTGTTACCTATTATCGGAAGTGCTCCACAATAACATAAATTTCTATTGCATATATCTTAAAATTATGTTATATTTTTCTTTCTTATATTTACACACACGCAGGCTCACCCACATACACGCATATTAATACCATTTAATAATTTAATATATTTAAGGAAATACAAATAAATCTTGGATGCATAAATAAATTAAATTATTTATTGTTAATATTTAGATAATAAAGCAATTGTAAAAATTTTATTTAAAATTTGTTTAACTTATCTATAATATATCATGGAACATTTTAACGATATTATATAAAAATAAGACTTTTTTATATTGTTTCTTAATGGAAGGCTATTTAAAAAAAAAAAATATATATATATATATATATACAATATATGCTCTAATTAGTTATAATTCTACATTAATAGGATATTTTTCTTTTGTATTTTGTAAATTTAATACGATTACTAAATCATTTAATAGGAATCACAAGCAGCAAACTCGATCCAACGTATTAATTCGATTTTTAATCTTTCATAACGCACATCCCAATTTAGATTGTTAACGCTAGTAATAAAAATAGTGAAATATATATTTGTTTCTATATATCCTATTTATAATATAAAATAGCAATTAAAATCAGACAATTAATCAGTTAAATGGAATGAAAAATTTGCTTTTATTATATTAAATCAGACGGAATGAAAATAGATTTAACCCTTTAATTTGACTTTGATTTTAATTTGGCATATAATACATGTTGAACCACGTTGAGAAAATTCTAAAATCCTGCAAATTGGCATTCAAATTGCAGTCGTTATATTAAACTATGTTTTTACGATCTTGGTGGTGGTACGAAAATTTTACGACACAATGTTTCCAACCATACAAACTGAATTTTCATCAATTTAACATATTTTTAATGCATAGCCAAACATATAAATATGGAGACACGGAAACCTAAATACGAAGAAAATAGGATGAAAAAAAAAACAACAACATAGAGACAGTGGTATGACTATGCTGAATGAGATTGATATTTATAAAAGTGAATGATAATGTTTAGGGCAAGACTAGAGTAATAATTTTAAAGGAAAAAGATAATTAGAAGCGTAAGAAGTCCGAGGGTGATTTATAATTGCATTACAAGTGGCATTTGGATGAGGTGCATCCGTCCCGAAATAATTAATTTAATGAAAATCATTTGACCTAGAAGTGAATAGGAAAAAAATGAAATAAAATGACAATATCAGTGTAGCAGCAAAAAACAACGTATCAATGTACCAGCTTCGACCTCTGATGGTTATTCTATCTGAATGTTTTATCGTGGGATAGGAGAGGGGCCTTAAGCTGTCAATCAGCAATTTTATGGGAAACTCGAGTGGATCGAAGTCACGGAAGAGTCATCAATCATAACGTTAAATATCTGCAAAAAGTATAAATCAACAGTTATTCTATCGTGTACTGTTTTGTATACGGTTATCTGCAGAAAACAAAATTTCGGGTAAAGAAAATTTGTTAATGCTTCGAGAATATTGACAATGCCAAGCAATAATCATTTGAATAATTTAACTTTAACGAGGCATTTCTTACGACATTTTAAGGTAAAGCAGATTTATCGATATACGTCATTCATTGTACAATGATAAAATATCGATCGATTAAAAATTTTCAATATTCCAAATAGTTGAATAATGAAATTACAAATGTATTCTTGCCTATGTGCATTTGCTGCAGATGTAAACAGGCACGCGCGCGCGCGCGCGCACACGCACAAATTTCAAAGTTTCATGAACGCGCGTGTATTGAAATACACATGTTAGTACACATGTTTATTATGTATTTAATATGTTCTTTTCATGTTTAGTAGAGGAATCTACAGAAAAATTGATATAAGCAGTTATGTTACTTTGTGATATTATGCTGCTCTCTCTTTCTTCTGCAGCTAACCTAATTTTTTTTTCCGTTATCCGTTGGACTACCTAACCTGCTGTTGCTGTAGCTTGTGCGGCTCGATCGTTACATAATTTTTAAGACGAAAATTACTATTTTAATTAAAGAAAAATTAAGTGAATAAATCAATTACATATGCACATGCGCGCGCACACACACATCCACGTTCGTACCTACGGCTGTACATAAATGTGTATAAAAATATGAATGAACGTTTAGAATATAAATAATATTGTTCTTACATCGATACATACACTTATATAGAGTTTATAAGCATGAATTCATCAAACTATATATTATAAAAAATATTAAAGATAATGGTATTATTTTTTGATATCATATCAATTTTTACTATATTGATAATACGGATCTTTTTATCTTTATCGATTTGTTTATTTTATTACAAATTTATTATCTAAATTTTCTTTTATGCTATCTAAGAATTATTTATAATTAATAAATTTTTACAATTATATTAGTATTAAAATTGTATTTATATGAAATTAATCTAAATGTATTTCAGTTGAAGTTTTGAATGAACAATTTCTCAGTTTCTACATCGAATAATAAATCCCGTTGTATTTAAAAGTTGAACGGACAATTATTGCAATTTGTGGCATCTTCATTGTTTGACTAAGTCTCAATTTATAGCAAGTTGAGACTGGAAAATTAGAATATTACTTTTCGACCCAATTAAAATCAATTTTATTAGTTAAGAATTATGGAAATTAATAATTATAATTTATGAAATAGTATTTTTTAGTCTATATCTTTAATTCATCATGCTCTCATTGTTTTTTTCTTTCAACAATAGCAGTTGTTTCATGTGTTAAAATTGTTCAAAGTGCGTGCAAGATAATAATAATAATTATTATTTGTAATAACAATCTACATGGTGTTATAAAACAAAATTAAATAATCTAATGTCTGATTGGTAGAAAAGTTTCATTATTCTTCTTAATTCCAAATTTTTGAAGATTAAAAAATGTGCTTTATAAAGTATCGTTGATCTATTACGAAATAACAACAATAGCTGATGAATAACAAAAATTAATTTTTGTCATAGTTGTATATTTCCTTATTGCATTCGAGATTTAGAAGACTCGCTAGAACGGTGTATTGATCTTTTCAAGTGTCTAGTTATTGGCTACAATTATTCTTAGGTAATAATATTTGAAAATATATTAAAAAGCAGCAAGATACTTAATTTTGTGACAGTTATTATCGCATAGATTATAATGTAACATACAATTTCCAGCCTATTATCGTCATGGACTTATTTATTATCATGTACCTTCGGAATTTGCAAGCTGTAAAGTCTTTACTCTGCTCCTACGTATCCTTCGCAAAAAAAAAAAAAAAAAAAAAAAAAAAAAAAAGAAAAAAGAGAAGAAAAACTGCAACAGTGTTTAAAGTGCGACATACACAAACAGCAAAGCTCGGTGTAATGGTTCGCGCAGAAACTGATAGGTGTATTCAGTATATTCAGCATAAATTTTCGTGATCGTCTGTGAAGAATGAGTCTCTGTCTATCTCTGTTTATAGGCGGAGAAGGAGGAGGAGGCGAGAAAGAAGCTCTGCTCTGTTCATGGCTCTTGACGCTGCGTGCGTGCACCGTCTTAATCGGCTTTCTAGCGCAACGTAGCGCTCCATTCTTGTGCCTGGAGAAGCTTGTGTAACATTTTTACAATTCGCCTTTCCAACTTCCTATGTGCACGCATACATATACGTATTATGAGACTCCCCGCGTGTTTTCCGGTCTCTCGCGGGCCCCTGCGTGGTTCGCGCGCGAAATTTTACTTCCACGCGTCTTGCAGAATTCCGCGATGACTTTTTGCGCGCGAGGCATCAGGTTGCCTTGCATTTTTAGACAATTTGTTTATGTTTAATGACCGTGAAAATTGGTATGTTGGCTGTTCGGTAATAGGTGTAGAGATAAAGCTATTATCTTGTTATCGTTATATTGTTACGTAAATTTTGTAATTGTATAATATTACACATCGATTAAAAGATATCCTCATGTTAATTTGTGGCATTTTCAAAACAAAACTTCTTGTCAATTTTTGTTGCTTGCCTTTCTAGTAGTAAATACGAAACGGATGGTATTTAATGGAAGTCACTAATTTACCGATTGAATTCAGCATTATTTATTTTTTAAATCAATGTTGCAAACTCTGAATTACTTGGTTTAAATATTTTCTATTTATTTAAAACGTTTTTTTTTTTTTAACATATTAATAACCACAAATTAATAATTTGAGCTAACAAAGGTACTTTCATTACTCTTATTCTTATAACGAAAAATAGTTTAGATATAGTTTTTATGCGATTTATTTATAATGTAAATTTATCTAAATTCATTTTAATGGGTTAAAATCCTTAACTAGAAATTTCTAATTAAAAATAACGAATTTTTGCGAATCAAGAAACGTTACAACATACGTGAACTAGAATCATTAATATTGATTAAATAAGATATTATTTTGTTTGAGCAATATTTGTCTTACTATTCTCGAGTATTTCTACTTACGAAATGACCAGTAACACGATGATATTATCCATTTAATTTCAATACATTATTTTCAAATACTTACCGATATAAGTTCTACATATTAATTTTTTCAATTAATATTTAAATTATTTTATAAATAATTGTGAGTTATATATTTTTTATACAAAAATGATTTTTGTTTATCGTTGAATCTTACATTATTCGTCGCAACAAGGGTATAAATAATATAAAGTGTCGATAGTTGCTTCAAAAAATTTTGAAATAAATAGAAATTTATATACATTTTGTGTGTATTTCTGAAAAGATAAATCGTATATTATATAGTTGTTAGTTAAACGTTTTTATTGAGTAATAAATTAATTGTTTTTAACAATCACAACAAATCATTATTAAATTTATCATAATACGAAATAGTACTTTAATGAACTCCTTTCCATTAAAGAACGTGAAGTATTCGTAAATTATGAAAACATCACAACGATGTGGAAAAATACGACTTTTACGTGTCATTGCATTTTTCGCAATCTGTTAAGTACCGTCCCATTTTACCTATCGCTATAAATAATCTAATTACTTCGCCCTGCCATTTATGTTTGACTAACAATATCAGAAATTCTTCCTTACATAATGTATGAAAACACTTTGCAGAAAATGAGAAAGAAGTATGATTTTTCATAACTCTCGTAAGCTTTGAAACTAAAATTTCAGGTAAAAATCAGGAATTATGTGCACGATATCATGCTTTTAGTACGCTACATTTGCTTGCAAAATGATAGTTGCATATTAGTAAAATGAAATTGTATTACTATTAATCTTTAACATTATACTGTTTTGCTATAAATGATACTTTAAGCCTATACATTCAAATTCATATAAAATTAAAACATAATTTAAATTCTCGATTATGGCAAGAAAATCATTCTGATAAAATTCTGAAAAGTCTTGTACTCTTACTTATATTTTATTATTAAAATATCTGTTTATCCATCTACTTAATCCGTTTTTAACTTAATTTAGTTAAAATCAATTACTTCATTAAGATTCTCTTTCTCACTCAGATATCAACTATTATTTCAGTTATTTTTATTTTTATAGAAAAATGCATTATTATGATATTAAAATACTATTTTCTACGATTAATGACACTATAAGTATTATTAATTGATCGACTACATTATTAAATTATATGAATGATTAACACGAATTTATTATTATGATACAAAATCATATTATATGAAATTATGATAAATTGCAAATGATAATTAATAGCAAAAACGATTAAAATAAGACGATTAATTATTTAATCGGATGAAAAAATTAAAATATTTATTACAATTTATATTATAATTAGAATATATATATGTATATATTAAATTTTAGATTAAAATTTTAGATGTTGATAAATATATTTAAGAATTACAACAATATGCTTTCACTGAATATAAAAAATAGTTTGTTTTACTCGTTAGAGGTGGATTAATTTGTACTTATTATTTTTTTATTATATGAAAATTGTAAAACCGATTTTTTTATCAACAAGATATCAAGATTTTAGATGTTCAATTTTTCTTGGAAATGATGAAGCTCATTTAAAAAAATAATATTCATTCAATGGTTTAATAATAAAAATGTGCCGCAAACATAAATGACAAATATCTGATCGATCGCTCATAAAATTGATATATCAAGAGCTTCCCTCTTCTCATTTTTCTCCCATTTTATGAACTTTTAAGTCCCTCGCTCATAAAAGCGCGAGTGGAGGTGGCCCCATCGACGACTACGTGGAATAATTGTAATTATTATTGCTATTATCATGTCTCTTCGAGCGAGGAATCATTACACATTTTATTCCATTGCATGCTCATTATTAATGATTCAAGCTACATGAAAGCTCAGTCTTTTTTGCAATTAGATATGGATAATAAATATATGCTATTGTGTCCCGTATCCGTGGTACCGAGGTATAAGTTTTGCAGTTATTTATGGATATTTTCGATTTCCTTTAAGAATAAAGTTTTTCATAATTAGCGTTGTAACAATACGGAGTTCAAACTTTTGCAATATAAACTAATCTTAATAATAAAAATCTTAAAGTTTTCAATTATAAACTACGTACATTTACATGTACATAATATAATTTTTGACAAGCTTACAAATAAGCTTTTAATTTCCTAGATTGTAACGCACTTGATAAAGTTTTGTTATTTCTTTATGCTATGCGATACACGTTTTACGGTTCAGCCATGGATGTAACTGATAAGTTCCTTAATATCTTGTTTAAACATAAAACGTAATTGCCATTATGATATTTAAATGTTTCATTAAATTTTATGAACATATTCAATTAAATGCAATTATTAATTCTTTTAAATATTTTATAACACTTCCAATGATTATAGTAAAATTACTTAGAATAAATTAAGATAATTAGTAAGATATTGCTATTTAATTTACAAACTTCTGCTTAAGCATGCAACAAAATTAATAAATTCATTCAATTTATGCTTAAATATACGTAGAAAGATATTAATTATAACGACTGTGTATTCTGTATACTGGAATAATAATTCTTCATTTGAAATTATTATTTTCACATTAAGAGTGTTTTAAGATTATCCAAATTTAAATATTATTATATTTCATAAAAATACATTAATAATGGTAATTATTAACATGCTTGACAAGCAACAATTGTTTAATATTATTAACTAATTATCATCCAAATAATGAAAATGACTTAACTATAATATATTCCATTAATTGATTTATTATAAACATATTAATTATTATTATAATTCATCATAAAATATTTTCATTAATTCACTTTAGTTTTTTAATTTGTTTTTCTTTATATATGTATGTTTTATCTACAATCGATGATGTGCTTTGCTTTTTGTTTAATAAGAAACTTAAATACTATCAATAATTAAATAAGAATCTCTCAATGTTAATACCTTAATTTTTTTTTTTTTTTTTTTTTTTTTAACATATATTACTTAATATATTAATATATTAAGTTAAAAAACACATACACAAATACTTAAAAAAATTCAGTTTAATTTTATAATTTTACTTTGTAATATTTTATTTATTTTTTTTGTTTTTGTTTTTCGCTTTTCGAACTTTTATTTCGAAAGATTGTAAACGAAACTTAATTACAGCGCTTTCGTTGTAACATAAAGAGTAATGTAATTTTCTTAAATTAATTATTCATTGCTTTACGGAATGCGAAAACGAAAATAGTTGATTCAATTTTAAATATAAATATTCCCAGGTGAGTAAAAAATGTTTAATAAAAAATAATTTCAATAAGCAAAATATTCTTCCAATTCGTATATTCTGTACACACTTTTTCATATTTGCAAAAATGTTTATTTAAAGGAATAAATTCTGAACTATTATCGGTGATTATATAAATTTAAGGAAGTTGTTAATTATATTACTTAGTATCATTATTATTTTTAGAAGTTTAAATATCTGTTTATAAATTTGATAAAATTGATGCTTTTATCAAGAATAATATTTACTGAAAATAGGAAATATAGATTTCGAATATTTAAAAATTATGAATGAATTTTGAACGAACAATATATTTTTAACCAAAAAAACTTATATTACCATTTAAATATTTTTGTTCGTCGCATATATTAAAAAGATATATTCTGAATGAGGATTTGAATATTAAATATTTCATTTATATTTTTTTATACTATAATAGTTATTAATATACATGTTGAATATTAATAAATGAACCTCCATTTGCGAGAATTATGTTCTATCAAAGTTTATAACACGCATTGTTTGTTTTAATATATTATTCACGTTTGAAGTATATAAAATGAAAATAAAAATTAATAAATATGAAGCAAATTCGGGGTATTATTTTTTAATTCATTTTTGAACATTATTTTATAACATGTTTCTAACATTATTCAAAAATATTTAAAAATTTGTATATATTTCCAACTTCAAGATAGTTTATTCAGTGTACACATCATTTCGATAGAACATATGTATTATTAATTGCATCATTATTTACATCGAAGTTGATTAAATATTGGCAATTCATCTGTTAAGTTATGATGGAAGCTTTTGAAATTTGTAAGTAATAATTATATGTTTATTAAAAATTGTAATTAATATGTTTGAAAGTTGGTTCAAATCTTAAATAATTTTTAATATATTAGATATATGTGCGTGCGTGTGTGCGTGCGTGTGCGCGCGCGCGCGTGTATAATATATAATATATAAGACTAATTTTTGTATTTAATAAAAGTAGTTAATGAAAATCCAATATTTATACTTTAGAATTTCATTGGAAATAATAAATGAAACTATTATTTAAAAAAATATTTTATTTTCTTATGATTTATAAAAAAATAATGAGTCGAATATCATCGAACACTCATTTGACAAACGAATAAATATTGCATAAATAAACTACGATACATAAAAAAAAACAGCATCTATTCTCTTTTATAAAACTGGCAACTTAAAACATCTTGTATATAAAGTTATTTTAAGATTACATTAATTTCAGTATTAAATATATTATTATACAAATGTAGTATTTAATAATATTTATTAGCCATCCTATATGACAAATAAAATAGTTTTATGATTCCGTTATTTTTATTATAAAATAATTTTGTCGCATATTTACAAAAGAATAAAAATTTTTTCGAATATATTAATATAAAATATGATTGTAGATTAAATAAATTTTTATCGAGCCACATCGATTGGAAAATAACTATTTATTTCGTCACCTTCCACTGACGATTAGGTAGCGTATTCTGTTTCTGAAGGTAACGGTTTTATCTTACAGGTCATTATTCTGGATGAAAGAATTAATGAATGAATAATAATTACTAAGACCAACTATAATTTCACTTCATGTAATTTAAATACGCGAGGGCTTTAATAGGAAATACAAAACCTTCGTTTGGAAGGCATTCGACTATAGGCTGCTCGGCTCTCGTATATAATTTTTTATTAATCTGAAAGTACATATAACGCATTAAAAATAAAGTAGCAATAAACAGATCATTAAATAACATAAAATAAAGTAGTATTCTTGAAAATGAGTATTATGCACTAATGCTTCTCGTATTACACAATTATTAAGAATTCGATAAGCAACGTAAAGTGAAGAATAACAATCTCATTTTGATAATTAGTAGTTTGAGCATGAATGAGAGAGCACGTTATAATAGGTAATAGAATAGGTACATATGAATTATATCTTTCGGTATTTATTACACAGGAATACAATCAAAATTTGCAAATCAGAGAAATTACTAGGTACTATCTACATACTCGACGATGAGTTGCGTGTAATAGATTATAAAACTTGTAAATGAAAGGTCATTGCTTATAAAGCTTAATAACAGGCTTTGTTAACTACACGCATAACCGTTATTCGTGTATGTGTAAATGTACAGCATAATTTCTGCATGATTAATCAGGATGCAACATTCAGCCAACGTAACTCTGACTGCTTAGTGAAAGAAAGATTAGTCAGCTAAAAACATACATTTTATAATTATATTTGAATCGCTCTTTTACATTTAGCCAATTATTGAAAGTTTGTTTTAAACGAACCAAGTCAATCCTTTAAAAGCAAATGAACTTTCCATGTAAATGAATTTTTTACTTTTAATTTAATTCTACTGATTCCAAAAACAAAAACAAAAAAAAAACAAAAAAAAAACAAAAAAAAATTTACATTCATTAGTATTATTTATTCTGTGTACATAAGTAAATATAAAGTAAATATAAAAGTAAATTTTTATAGTTTGCTAATAAATAGTATAATATTTATGAAATTCATAAAAAAAATTATACATTTCTTAATGGATAATTGTATATTACGACGTATTTATCTTAGAAAATATTTATGTGAATATTTTGGGGATGATCCGTACGATTGTAATTTCAATAAAATTTTCTCATTATTGATATTCATAAATGTAATATATAAGGATAAAGATGAAATTTTTTCATTCTTAAGTTTATAATATAATTTCAACTATGAATTAATGCATTCGGTATTACTGAACACAAATTAAGGATAGTTTATTCATTTTTTTAAAAAATATTTAACAATATGTTACATTCCATTCGTTTGAATGGAATTTAATTTTTTCTTTTAATAAACTCAATCTACTTTATCAAGAACAAAGATTTATTGTGTTTTTTGAGTAATTGGCTCATAACAAAATGTAAACGTCATTCGTCTAGAAGTTAATAGTAACGTTAAAGGTAGATTGGTGCTATTTTGCAGACGACATCCTTTTCTTAATGGCTCATACTGCATTCTATATTTGCTTTTTTTTCCGACACTTAGCTTAGTCTCACAGACAATAATTATGTTTGGGTCATGGAAAGAAATTTCGAAGTTTCTTTTCATGCTAAGAGGCTTAATGTATTGCATTGTTAATTTTCAATGGACTATAGTTGGTTGTTTCTTTCTTCTTTTCCCTGCATACACTTACATATTTTATTCTGAATATTATTAAAGTATTATTAAATTTAAATGTTTGTCTTTATAGTGGTGGTCGTTAATTAAATTCGTATTATTTGATTAATCATAAAGTAGGTTGTATCTTAAAATATAAATTATATTGTATATAGTGTGAGTGAAATTAATGTGGAGTTGGGTTGTAATATACGCTATCTCGTTCATGTGATTTTGATAATATAAATAGTTATGATCCATGTTCGTTTTGATTTTCGAATTTTTTTCTCGTTATTTTAATCGAGATATTCGGATAGAATTTTTGTTAATTCTGTTAATCTAATATATAATTTGTGAAGATTGTGTTGAAACGAACTTTCTTTTAGTATACTAAAAGATGTATGTAAAAGACATATCAATTTCATTAAATTATAAAGTTGGAAGGGAATTTTTCACCATTAAAACAATAAAACGAGCGTTGTGATACATCATCATTAATTCGAGAAATGCATTGTAATATTATAAGTATCCCGTATTATAGGAATAAAATCGTTTCGATTTCATTTCAGTAAGTGTTATCGTATAAAAGCACACTATAGGCTGAAAAATGGTCACGAGCATTTGACTTTTGCAATTAATTTCCGTTTAATCCTCGTTTTGTCCTGGTGGGGTGTATACAATTTTAACTTGACTATTTCAATCAACCGCATTAGAAATGGCAAAACTCATTAGGCGAGTCGATTAAAAAGAAAAAGAAAAAGAAAAAGAAAAAAAAAAAAAAAAAGAAGCAAAAAAAGAAAAGAAAAAGTAAAAAGATTTTGCAATCCCAGAGTAAGACGATCCGTTCCTCCTGTCAACCAGCTCCTTGGACTCTCTATTTGCTTTGGAACCGTTTCTTTATTTCCCGAGGCGTCAGACGGCCTAAGCCGAGGACCAAAAAATCCTTGTCGGACGGTCCCCCGGAATCCGCATTAATCGCATCTAATTACGTGGCTCGCATATAATTGCGGGACGTCGGTGAGAGACTTTTTCCGAAGGCTCGGTACGTTCTCGCGCAGCGTGCTCCATTACGTTCAAGTGCTAGAGAGCGTTGGAGAGATAAAAAAAAAAAAAAGAAAAAAAGAAAAAAAGAAAAAAAAATAAAGAAAAAAGAAAAGGGAGCCCGTTACTGCTGCCACTTTTAACGTAAGTTGGGTAACGAGCGTAACGAGAGTGGCACGCGAGACTTTGCAGTGGCGTTTTCTAATTTTCGTTTACGAACGAGAATTTTCCTCTTTTTCGTTTATAATGAATTTCGCATGAGCGGTAGAGATGATGCGATGCGTAGGCGAGGGAGGCCAATATTTAGAATCTGTTGATATAAATGTGCTTCATATTACGCTTATATTTTATTATCAATCCGCGGTAAGTAGTTGGCGTTATTTTATTAACATAATAATAATAATAATAATAATAATAATAATAATAATAATAATAATAATAATAATAATAATAATAATAATAGTGTTATCTCGTGAACTTAAAATTTTGCTTTTTTTTATATGAATTTTATATTGGAGTAAAATAAACAATGATTCGATGAAATATCTTATTGTTCTAGAGAAGGTTATTTTGAACTTTCGTATAAATTCATAAAGAAGGAATTATAGGCACAAGCCCATGAAAATTTTGTAAAGCATATTTGGTGAAAGATATTTATTCACTTGCATTTTATACATTACGTAAAGATATATTATTTAAGCACTTATTATGTGACTAGAGTCTAAACATAATATTTAACTATGAATAACGATACACAGATCCAGGAGACTGACAAGTCTTAGTCACTTGTTAATGCGTATGTTTATGTGTTATTACATATAAAAGTATAATGATAACTATTTAAGTATAATTTTAAGGTAAAAGATAAATATATATACATGTTTTTATGGCGTTGCTTAATAATTGATCTGATACGTTGGAAATACAATTATTTAATAAATAACCGTCACGTTGCTTTTAAATGTATTTCAACAATCAAGATTATATGGAGCTAAAGCCTGACTTTACTCTAACTTTTTATATCATAAGTATGTAGATAATTTCATGAATATCATTTCGTACAAAGCACTTAAAACATAGTGCCGACTTCTTAATGTACATAATTTTTTAACGAGTGGATTACGAAAGCCTGCATTTTGAGGATCAATAAAAATTATAAGATTAATCATTAATTTGATATTAATATTTTCTTTATATTTGAATTGCTAAAGTAATAAAAACAAAAAAAAAAAAAAAAAAAAAAAATATTCCGAAATTCATTTCCCATTCGATCAAAATTGTTCTATTCTGTATTTACTCTTTTAATAATTTTTATATTTCTATTCATTATAAAGTTTTTACTCTCTCAACATAAATGAAATAATACATTTGATTGCGAATTTTAAAAAGTATATTATTATTTGTTTTCCTTATTCCTCTGACCGATAATATATCCGATCGATAGTATCGTTATAAATTTTATAAAAACAATTGATTAATTTATCATGGTTTTATATAAAATAATTATTGGAAATTTAATAATTATTCATTGTTTTTCCATGCATAATTGATGGAAGTATTTTTTTTTTTTTTTTTTTTTTTTTTTTTTTTTTTGATAAAATGTTTACCTACCTACTTTCAGGGAAAAGATTAAACATAAAATTTCAAAATTTATGTATAACGATTGGATATTCACGCAATTTAAAATACAAAGTCTTGATGTAATGCTCGTTACAGTGGCCCCTCGATGGCATAAATTATGATAAATTTCAATCATTACAATTATACTTTCGAATTTTATCATTTTAAATAGATTTCTTAAATTCACAATAATAATCTGTGAATTGAGTGAAATTATTAAATAAATATTTATCGTCTCTATTTGTCATGATATTTCATTTTCTTTATTACACATATTATTACAGTTTAACGGATTATTATAACATTATTATATGAAACTAAGTACGAGTGTGTGTCAATTGTGATATAACGAGGTCACAGTTGAGAACGCATTCGTCGTAAAATTGAATGGAAGATCTCGTTTGTGAGCGCCGGTCAAGCAAAGCCGCTTATACAATTCTTCGAGTCCTGCCTCGTTATCATTGTTATTATAGTACGTAATACTTTTTTTTTTTGGTAATTTATCAAGTCAGAGACAATTATTGTGAAGTATCGTTTGCCTTCAATTACCTATTAAATTGGAAACTTAAGAGTTTCAATCTGTTTATTATGTTATGTTATTTTATTTAGAAACAGGCCGATAAACTTATTGTACAATGGCACAATACAACAGTTGTTTGTTGATAACTTAATCAGATAGACCAGACAATTTGTTTAATGAAAATTTTATGCGAAAAGTATGATAATTTAATGTACTTATACCGTGTACTTTGAAATATGTCAGTAGATTTGGTAAATGTAGAAATAAAATATGGATATTGCGAAAATTCATTAACATTAATAATCACTACTTGTCCTTTAAATTAAATGAATAGAGACATTCTTATCGTGCTGACTTATAACATATCTTATTTTTTTGCTTTTGTTTTTAATAAGCTATTTTTTTTAATAAGATTAGATTTATGTTGTGTAGATAAATAAAAAGCGGCGCTTGACGATAAATATAGTCGAATTTTTTAATTCGTATTGAATTAAAATTCTTAGTACTCACTACTTTATTCAGTAAGCTTTGGATTGAGGAGAAAGAAGATTTTATATTTTATAATTTTACAGGCAGAAAGTTAAATAACTGTAATTTTCAAAAGAAATTGAAACATTTATATTTGCAGTTAATACTTGTAATATTTTTTTCACATGAATTTACTGCAGTTACGTTATTGAAAATAAGTGATGTATTCATATATTTATAAATATCTCAAGTAAACAAGAATTATTGAAGGTAATAGTGGCTAAATAAGGTACTTTTAATGTTTGCATATTTTTAAGTTTCGAGATAGATCGGGAACATTGGTACTACTATTTTTCTTAAATTGCCAACAAAATTTTCGTTGAATCGGACAAAATGTGAGATTAAATATTTCTTCCTTAAGTACGAAAGTTCCTAATCAGCAATTTAAATTTAAAACTAATTTCCTGATTTCAACAAATTTTAATCGCAGAATTTATCCTTTCCAACTACAAGTCTCTCGTCAGCATGAAATGCTATAAAAGAACAATAATAAAAAAAGTATTTTAGGGATGTTAGAGTACAGTTACTATCATTAAATATTTAAAGAAATTTAAAGAAATTAACATTACATAAATGTCAAATTTAAATCAAACAATTCAATTATCTCCGACAATTAAGTAAATACATCAAAAAATCTATTGAATTAAAGATTTCATTCTAATGGCTTTATGTATGAATGAAATTGTTAATTTATAACAACTATTTTATTTTCATCCTTATACATAAATTATCAGTATATATGTATATATTTTTTTAAATTAAATTAAGAATGGATCGGATGAAATTGCTATCGATTGCTTTCATTTTTTTTTATTTTTTTTTTAAACTTTGTCTTTTTACAGAACACTTTTTCATTCCTCGTTTAAATAACTTGTAATACTCATAAAGGCTACATGATGTAAAAAGAAGGACTTTTTCAGCAGGCGATTGGTAAAGGTATTTATAAGATTAAATTAGAACGTAAAAATATGTAATTATTGGCAATATATTGGTAAGGTGCGTTTATTGTGCTCTTATGGATATCAAACCCGGAAATATTTGATAGGATGGAGGAGCGAAGAAAAAGGCGGAAGGAGCTATTTGATAGGAGATCCTGTGGCGCATCTATGCAATGCTTTTATGGTCAAGGCGTGTCAAAAAGAGGACAAAAATGCCGTCGATGATTTGCTTACGAGTTGCCAAAGTATCCAGCACTGTTTGCATTTCTCAATTACATTATCACAAGCCCCAGGTACTTGTATCGACGAATTACCAGGGCAAATCCCGGGCTTTCCTCGGTCGAAGCGAGCCCGAACATTCGGCTCCGGACTTCTCTCGTTGGGCTATTCCGATCGCGCGTGCCGCATTAAATAAATGCTTGACCCATAGGAGATTTGCATGGGAGCCCGCGGGCGTCACCGATTTTTCGCAATAATAACGTTAATGTCCGATAAGTTAATGGCCGTTTTAATAACAATTTTGGTAATTGACAGCGGCTCGACTCGCCTTGAGTGCACTCAACGCGCCGTCGCCCCCGTGCCGCGTCCACAGGCTTGATTTATCCAACCCGAGTGTCGGTCTCTTCTCTCTTCTCGAGTCCTTTCACCTCGCGATTACGCTGGCAACGTCTCGTTTCGCCTCTCGCGGTGCCGCCGCCACGCGTGTGCGAGATCCGCGTCCCTCCTTTCCGCCGGCTTGCATGTGTGCGCCTGTGTGCCGAATTATCCCATTGTACAGTCAAGGACTTTAAAGAGCTCTAGTGGCCTTCCTTTTGTTTTCGGTCCAGGTGGCCTCTCTCTCTGCCTCTCTCTCTGCCTCTCTCTCTGCCTCTCTCTCTGCCTCTCTCTCTCTCTCTCTCTCTGCCTCTCTCTCTGCCTCTCTCTCTGCCTCTCTCTGTCACTCTCTCCCTCTCTCTCTCTCTCACTCTCTCTCTCTCTCTCTCTCTCTCTCTCTCTCTGTGTCTCTCTCTGTGCGGGCGAGAGCGCGCGCTCCGACGTTGTTGCGGGCTGGCTTTTGTTCTCTTGGGGTATCACTTCTGATGCGGTGATTTAACCCTTTGTTGGAAATTCGTATGCCAAAATGAGAAAATGAGGCCACATAATCGAGGACGCCGTGACACTTTTTGGGTAGAGACGTATTCTAGAATTTCGTGAATTGAAAGTAACAATTTTTACGGGAAAATCGATTATTACTGAATCGATGCGTACGCGAGCTGGCGAAAGTAATTCATTAGCGCAGAGTGCAGTTTATTGGTACAAAACAAAACAAAAACAAAAAAAAAACAAAAAAAAACATAAAACAAAACAATACCTATTATTATTACGTTTGAATTAAGTAAATAGATTAAATTAAATAAAATTAACGAAAAGATATATGAATCTCAGTTGCCACTTAATCGATAACGTAATTTCACATCCGAATGGATATTGAATTTAAATGAGATTTATTTAGTATTAAATAAAATGTTTTAAAATAGATTTTATGGAGTCATAACAAACCCGTTTAATTTATTTATTTAAGAATGATTATTTATTAAGTCGTTTCGTAAGAAACTTTTGATTATGATTATTATTGGCCGAATAATTATTTTTTGTACTAATCAAGCAGTATGAAAGAATTTCTCAACGAATTTGGAAAATTGGAATATCTATATAATTGATATTCAATATTAATTGGTAGAATATAAATTTTAATTTTTTTTTTTTTTTTTTTTTTTTTTTTTTTACAATGTTTCACATTAAATTATATATAATTATTGTCTGTATTACGTCTATTATATTCAATTATAGAATCATTTATCATTTTTTTTAAATTTAATAACAAATCATTATATTTTTAATATATATTTTAGAATCAATTAAGTATTATCAATAAATAAAAAACTTAAAATTCATATAATAATAACTATTTTCACCTATCACCTGAAAAGTACTATTTATTAAATATTATTATTCGTGCAATTGCATCGTGTATATAAAATAAATATAATTTTAGAACATCAATGATTAAAAATAATTTTTACTTTATATTTGAAGTACAATTATATATAACGTACAATTGAGCTTTTATAAATGTAATTGAACTCAGTACTTAACTGAAAGGTTTATATGATATTAAAGAATATTCAATTTTTATTGCACAAACTTTATTTTTAATGTTTTAAGATTTTATGAAGTTTAAGAAATTGGCTGTAAATACCGTTTTTAATATTATTCACATTATATCCTTAAAAATAGATTTTAGTAATGATGATTCAACTGTTTTAAAGAATTTACGAATAATTAATTTCATATTATCAAACAAATAAATAGATGGTATTTATTAGATTTTTTTGTATAAAAAGTATGCAAATGGATTTTGTATTAATTGAAGATGAGTATATCGATGCATTATTTAAGAGATAGAATTCCATTATTCGGTAGGAGTTCTACTTATTAGTGTATTAGCTTGATTGGAAGAGTTTCACGATTAAGAATAATTTATATTTATTTTATCTCTTCTTAGAAAATGATAGAATATTTTACTATAAATTTTTTAAACGTAAATATAACATTTTCCGCTAATGGCCTTTCGTACGAGTTAATTTACAGATTATATCTCATCAATTTGCATGTTTATTAATAAGTATTGTCAACTACAATAAAAATTGACCCGAATTGCATTGAATTATTCGCAAATAGTGCTTATTCCGCTTTAATGAAGAACCACCTAAGAAAAAGTTTTCCCAGTTATATATATATATACATATATTTATGTAAAATTTTACGTAACTAGTTCTTTCAAATATAAAGTAGATTATCAATCTTTTCGACTTTCAAATTTTTGCCATGCATCATTGAATTTTTAATTAAATTTTGAGATCGTAGCCTTAATAGGTTGTTAAAGCATTCACAGTCATTTCCACTCATGCTACTATGACAGATTACAAATTTCTCTTAAAATATTGTTCTTTTATTTATAAATTTATTTATAAAAAACCTATGATAACACGTATTCTGTTTTAGTAAAAAATTTTTTCGGATTTTCATCAAAGAAATAATTGACGAATCTGACTAAAACATTAAAACGTGCTTATGTTATAAATTCAATTTTCACTTTGTCATAATTACTTATAATTACCTAATCTATACTTGAAGCTTTTATTTATTATTCCTTATGATGGTATTAATTTTCATAAATTTATACTATATAGCATGATAATCTGCTATACATATTGATTTTTAGAAATAAAGAAGTTTTGTGCGGTTTAGATAGAATAAATGCCAACTGTTCGTATTTATAATATATTATAAGAATGCTCTTAATGTCATGTATTTGTGATTCATGATTGTATTATTTCTGAGTAATGATAATTAAATGAAATAGCAATAGGCTGATTAATATCATTGTTGTTGTTTGTTACGATTGCAAATGAATATATATTAAACAGGAAGTAATTGCTATTGGACTTAAATAAATATTAACATACTAAATAGATAATTCCTAGATATAATAAAATAGATCAGGATATTTTTAAATCTGTTTGTTAAAAAAGATTGTTAAATTAATAAATATAAATATCCATGCATTATAGCTATATATATATTATAAAATAACTAAGTAAAAAGTAATTTAATAAAGTAACAAAGAAGTTTACACAAGAATGAATATTTTATAATTTTTAATTCTTATTTTTTAAATTTAAATATTCAAATTGTATTTAATTAATATTTTTAGAATTATCTGCTTGCTTTAACAATGTAAATAATTGAAAAATTGTCAACAATACAGTTACATATTTACTTGATATGCATTTATTTGCCGAATCATATAATTATGTTTTAATATACGTATAAAAATATTATTGAATGCAATTTTGTCTGAAAATGATACAAGTATTTTAATAGAAAATTTATGTAGATGTGGTTAGCGTACTGAGATCCAGCTAATTTCTCTTATTAGTGAGCTATATAACCACGTTGGTATACTTTCATTTAAAAATATATCTATTTCATTCACCCATGTGATTTAACGTGCGGTTAAATTGGTTAAATTGCAAGATCCTGTATTCTTTTTACCTTAAAGTCTGTTTTCTACTGTATATTGACATTTTAAAAAAATTTGATCTTTATATCGTCTATTACCCAAAGAAAATTTATTGAATTTCGAATAATATTCGATAAATAAAACAATCTGACACTTTGCAAGTTGAAGAAGCAAAAAAAAAAAAAAATAATAATAATAATAAGGAAACGATATATTCAACGGTGATTCAATCACCGGGAATTCGGATGGTTTGAGACGCCCACGTAAGAGACACCAAAGATTTATCTCTGCGTATAATGTAGAAAAACCGTTATACTAACACAAAACCCCCTTCACGAAAGCCCCATCTATCAGCGAGATCTAGCTAAATCGCAAATCCCTATTTGTTAGAAATCTCAGTAATACGGTATATGCGGAACCGAGCTCGGATGTCGAAATAACCGTTTGCTCAATGTATCTTCCCTCCTTTAGATATGATGTATGCGCCAGTCGATAATGAAATATTTACGTCGATTCATGCGTAAATTGAACTTATTGCAAAATCTTAATTAATCTCTTTACAATATTATAAATCAAGTGTATCGAAAGTACGTATTAACTATTATTTTCATCATAATTTCATAGATTTCGATTCAATGAATTATTCAAACGATTCGCTTTTTCGTCAATGTTTTAACTATATGTTTTATCTATCAATGAAACCATATAAATATCACAATATAACTGTGCAAATAAATATTTTATTTAACGCCAATATGGAACTACAATGCGTAATCGCTCATTCGCCTTATTCCTCTTATTACCTTAAAGTATTTTTCGAGCATTTGTAAAATGTTGCTCCATACAATGCCAAATGTTCCATCAGATGGCAAATAATCATAAGTACAGAACAACGATAAACTTGGCACGTAATCAGGAAATACCCTGACGTGAAATAGACGAATAGCATAAAAGTATTTTTAATCATGTCTTGTCATTGAAAATTATCCTTACTTCGAATAAATCGATAAATAGAACATTATAATTAAATTAAACATTTTTTTTACTTACTACTATTATTGTCATGATATTGTAATTATCTAAACAAAAATATTAAATATATTTTTCGTATTTCAGGTAGTATTCAAATCGAAAAGAATTACTTATACTTCAATTTATTTTGAATATCATTTTAAATTTTAATGCAAAGTTGATCGATCACTTAATGGAAAAATTCTCATATTCCCGTTTTTAAATATATATATATATATATATATATATATATATATATAAATCAAATAAAAAAAAAAATAAAATAAAAAACCTCGATTTGACATAAATGCGTCTGTAATCTGTATGTTTACATGTATATATGCTACATGCCTATGTGGTTGCAGTGACAGTTTCGAATATCTAGACGAGTTAGTTTCCACGTAAATGACAGTACCAAAATACAAAATTTTATATGATAGATATTGATTAACCGTTACATTCGTTTCAATGATAAATACGCAGTTATTTGCAATTACATAGTGGATATATTGAAATAACAATGTAGGCTAATAATTTAATTATTAATTCGAATAGTAATAATTCTAAATAGAAATAAGATTTGAAAAGAACAATTTTCATTCCCATTTTATATACGCAATATTTATATATTTCTATAAAAATATGCTTTAAATATCTAAAATTGGATTTCTTTATTTTTTCATGTTATTTAGTCTGGATAATTAAGACCTTCAATGTTGCAATTAAGTACCATATTACGTGTATTCATGTTATTTTTTTCATGATAAATTATTTCTCTATGATTCTAATATAAAAATATGTTAAAAACGAATTCAATGAAATTTAAAGACAAAATAAATTTATGAATAAATTATCTACGATAAAATTAATTTCAGAATTTTTTTCTTTGATATTACTAGTTATATATTTTATAATATAATTAATTATAATGTTTTCTACAATTTTAAAATAATAATAATTTTATACGAATCCTACTTTTATCAGTCAAGTCTATATATACGGACAAAAATAATCATTAATAATTAACAGTATAAATAATTAATATAATTTGCTAATATATATGGTAAATAAATAATTGAAACGTTGTATAAATATCATTGGATTAAAAAATTGAAGATATTAAAGTTAGTAGCGAGATAAATTATGTATAATACGTTAACATCAAATAAACTAATTTACCTTTTCGTTTCAGTCGCATACGTAATGAATTATTAATAAAAAAAAAAAAAAAAAAAAAAAAAAAATTCAAACGAAAACGATAGAATATTTTACTATTGAATAAAATTATAATAGGAGATTAATATAAATAATAAATCTTTTTAACATTATAAATATTTTTATATAAACATATTTATAAAAATTTGTGAAGGAACGCATGTGTAATTGTAAACATAATTTAACTACAAAAGTCATTGACTGAAATTTTAAATTATATATACATAAAAATTGAATGTAAAACACATTTCTAAATTATTCATAAAGATGATAGAAAGTATTTTATTTTTTCAACCTATATATAAATGTTCGTACGTATCTGTGCGCGCGCGCGCGCGCGTGTGTACATACGTATACGCGTACGCGGGCGCACGTATGGATTAGTATATGTGTGCCTATATAAGTTTAATTCGCTACAGATTAAGATCATGCATTTACTTATATCACGTATACCTACTAAAGTTTTTGCAATTGCTTTCCTTTTTCTTTTTTTATTCCCACGAGATTTCAAGTGATTGTATAGTTTGATTTAAAGTATAGGATTGTCTATTGATATGTAAGTTTGCATCTTTAAAGAAAAATATAAAGTAATATAATTTGATTTTTTTCTCAATTTAATTGTAAATAACAATTATTACAAGATCATTATTTTAATGGCACTCAATAATCGATGTAAAATATTAAAATATCGTAATGTTTTTTTACAGTTAAACGATTTTCTAGTATCAATTATTTTTATTGGCAAGTAGTTTTCTTAAATATCAGTACAAAACAATGGCGATGACTTTTGACTCAAATTGATTAAGTAAATTATTTTCATGCTATTGCCTAGTGAGTATATTTAACTCGTTATTTTAATAGTAATTATGCAAATATCTCAGCTAGATATATAATTTTTTTTTTTATATATATACAGTGTTTTAAGATAAATTATGTTGGTATGGTAAATATTAATATTATAAAAAAATTGTCTACAAAATTTATGTAATCACTGTAAAACCGTTTAATTTTATTTCAATTCCTCATCCAAGTTTAACTGATTCTTCATCCTTTACTTTTCTTTTTTTCTTTTTCTTGAATTATAAACATTATATATAATACTCAAAGTACGATAAAGTTATTTGAAAATCTTTTTTTAAATTTAATAGTGATTTTATAGATCTTTTATATTAATACACATGAAAATATATGGGCTATTGTCCGTAATAAAATGAAAAAAAAATTGATCTGAAGCACACAACACACACACACACACACACACAACACACACACGCACACAAAATGAAGAATTATTGATGTTGTAAATTAATAAGGTTATATACAAAGATGAGAATATTTTATTTTAAATAGTAAATTTTAATAATTACATAAAAAAGCCACAATATTTTAGAACAAAGAAGAAAATGCTACATTTTCGTGAATAAATAAATAAATAACTAAATAAATAAAATTTTTAAACTTATTGCATTCGATAGTCAAATGTTCTTAATGCGTAAAAAAAAAAATCATAAGCATCATTAAACATTTTCTATTGTTTGTTATTTTTGAATATTTTTGTACTTACTTTAACTATTTTAACTCAAAGTTGTATTATAGAATTAGTCGTTTTGAATATGATAAACAAGAAATCAGCAATTGAACGCCTAATAAGTGACGCAAGATCGATTGTATCGATAATGCCCTGGGCTGCTTATAAAATCCTTAACCGATGAGCAAATGATTAAGACTCGATTATTAAAAGGAACGCGGTGAAAATATCGATTAAAATCTGCAAATACTATGAGAGAAATGATTTTGGAATGGGAATCGGTGTCGCGGTCGGATTTAAAATCGGCTCGGAGAATGCACCAGTGGAGGAAAAGCACCCGTTAAAATGTATCAAAGGAGCAGGGAAACTCACTTCTCAATAGTCCAAGTTCCCGGCGATAATCGAACTCTCTCGTCAATGCCTCGCGCCTGATTATCAGCCGGACGTTAGGAGTCTCGCAGTATTCATCCAGGTGCAATGGGAGTAATTGTGATCGCGTGCGGTATCGCACGAGTCAAGAACAATGCTATGTTCTCTCTACTCGCGGCAGTTCTCGCGGTCTACGCGACCAGCAGTCGACTAGGCTGCTTACATTCTCCATCGCGCTTGTAATATTCGACACTCGCGCTCACTCTCCACCACCTTTCCGTCTTTTCTCACTCCCTCTCCCTCTCCCTCGCGCGCTCACGCACTCACACGCACGACACACACACGCACGACACACGACACACGACACACACACGACACACACACGACACACGACACACGACACACACACGACACGTACGACACACAACACACGCAAACGACACACGCACACGCGCAAACGACACACGCACACGTCAGATAGTAATGCGCAAGCATGCACGGGCGCGCACATAAACATAGACACAGATACGGGTACCGATGCACACACCTTTACACGTGAAATCTCTCTCTGCTCTCTGCTCTCTGCTCTCTGCTCTCTCTCTCTCTCTCTCTCTCTGCTCTCTGCTCTCTGCTCTCTCTCTCTGCTCTCTCTCTCTCTCTCGCACTATCTCTATCTCTCTTCCTGTAGCCTAGCCAAGAGATGGCGAACAGTCGAACCGCTACCGAAGTGCGCCAAGCCCTTTTTCTTTTTCCCTCGCGATGCTCCAACTCCTCTCCACTCTCAGAATACAAATGTTGACTTGGCTTTACGTGCGTACATCCAGTCGATTGATGGGTACAGTCAATTGAAACGTATGTCTGTTGATTACGGATAGACGTCTTTGACCTGAGAGAATCACACTTTGATCCCATCATTCGTCCCGCACGTAACTTTCCGTTATTTCGACTCGTTATATTGGCACAGGCCCCTTACGTTCATTTACATGGAAATTCTCTCCTACTCCTGGCATCCTTGCATCCTTTTTTTCAAATCATCGGGCTTTTCCAAATGACGAACTTACCTTACCTCGATTTGGCGATACGACCGTTTGCGCAACTATTCTCAAAACACACGCACGCGCACATAATAGTCTTAATAAAATATAAAATTATTAACAATTCTCGAACAAAGAAGTAAGTTTTATGTTCAAGACCATTATGTTTCATTGCTTAGAATTCGCTTAATTTCACTGGCGCTTACACACTACGTTTTAAAATATTATCATAATAACATGCAAATAAATGACAAAGTATAAGTTTGGAAGATAATGATAAATTAATCAATAATGTGTATTTGATTGGTTAATTTTAATTTTATTTGAACTTCAATTATTTCGCGTTCTAATACGAAATAACTTGTTCAATAACAACTTTTTTCCCCAACACTTTTCCCACAATCTTTATACCAGACTCGTAATTTTAAAGCCATTTAAGATATTTAAATATATATATATATATATATATATATATATCACTAATACTCATAAAACTTAAATACACCTGAAAGTCTTATACTCATAGATAGAGTATAAGTGTTTCGGATGTTTTTCGTAATACGTACCATGTAAAGTTTGACTTTTATTTTGACATAGAAATTACTTGCCTTTGCTGAAACGATCTTCATAATAACAACTAACAATCAAACAATGCTAAAAAGCTTGATTATTATCTAAGGATAATTAAATACTCAAAATTTTATGTTCTATAATGCATTTAAATGAAAAAAAAAAAAAAAAAAAAAAAAAAAAAAAAAACAATTATTCAATGACATTTTTAATTAATGTACTTTCTGTTTAACAGAGCAAAAGAAAAGGAAGCAAATGTCTTGAAATTACACTATTTGATACCTATCAGATGCGTATATGAAAAGTTACGTAATTATCTTCACCTACGCGAATCAATTTCAATACAAACATTACAATTACCGAGATATTAATTTCAAACGAAGAATGATAGTAGCTCACAAAAAAAAAATAAAAAAAAAAATAAATAAATAAATAAATAAATAAATAAAAATATTTAAGCCGACAATAACGACGACAATATTATTAATTTATGTTAACTTAATTCTTGTAATATTTGTTTTAGTGGTAATTTTTTTGTAAATGTAGCGACATCAATCGATGAAAATAAGTCCTATTGATCTAATTAATGTTTACATTTATTTATAAGTAAATACAAGGTCGAGACCATTTTATTAGTTATTTAACGAAAGCAAAATTGAATTGTACTAATTTATTTTATTTTTTTAATGAAAACAAAGTATTTGCATTTATAAAGGAATCATATCAAATTTACAGAATTAATATACAATGAAAATATATATTGATAAATTGTTTATTTTATAATTATATTTCTATTGTTATATAACAAAATCGAAAATGTTATTACAGATTTACAATTTTAATACATAACGAATTTATGAAAAATATTTAAAGAGAATTACTTTTTATTCGTTCTTATATCGTTCTTATAATAATAATAACAACAACAACAACAACAACAACAACAACAACAGCAACAATAATAATAATAATAATAATAATAATAAATATTTTTAATAATAATTAATAATATTAATAATAATAATAAATATTATTATTATTATTATTAAGGAAAGTTTGTTAAAAATATAGCCTTTGGTCATAACTTTTCCTCGACTTTATACAAAGTGTCAAAACATCTTAAAACTTGCTATGACTATTCATTACTTGAAAGTTAGAAGACAAGTTTCAGACGGCTCGATTGATTAATCACCACAACCAGCACTACCATTGATTTTTCAACTTTTTAAAACTAAAATAACTTATTATTGTTCGTGTGATTTATATTTATAAAACGGTAATTATAATTGTTGTCTAAGTGATGGTGATATATATATATATATATATATATATATATATATATATATATAGGTGAGATGTTTTATTACGTATTAACGCTGGTAATGCCCCGGAACATTCTTATTATGTAGAGAAAAATCAAGTACTTTACAAGTCTTTGCCAGTCACTTGACATATTTTTTGTTTCAGACTTCAACGCCACAACCCACCTTTCATTATGGTTCGAGCGTCACGCTTATACGCATCTCACGCATTTTAACATGAGAAGGATAAAAAGAAGTGCAGGGATATAAGCTTAAAACTGCGTTACTCACCCGTGTCGTTGAACCCTCGCGAGCATGCCAAACCACAGCGATGAGCATAACCATATTGTAGGTTTGCTCAAGCGTTTTACACGAAAATTACAAGAAGATTGCTCACCGTACATATATTTGCTGACGTTCGAGCGCGAAAATATTTTGCTATATTGAATGATCCGAGAGAATTCGAATCCTAGGGAGAAAAAAAGGAAAAATACGTGATTTATTTGTTTAAATAGATAACATGTTAATTATTCGTTGTTTATATTGGAAGGAGAAAAGAAAATAAAAAAAAAAAAAAAAAAAAAAAAAAAAAAAAAAAAATGCTGACTTAATATGGGTATTCTATATGTTATTTTGAAGGTTCGTTTCTGCTCCCATTGATTTCATTCCAGCAATCAAAAATAAAAATTTAATTGTCTTAAAAGGAAATTCATTTATGTTGATTTAATTTTACACTTTTCTTTTCATATTTTCTAGAATATTTCATAAATTATCCACACGCTTACGCTATGATTTTTATAAAATTATTTATATTTCGTATTTTTCTCGATTCAAATGATGCCCGCATTATTTGATATAAAACACATCAATTCGAACGTGCATGAAGAATTTATGAAAACATTTCAGGAATAGATTTGATATTTTTATCGATTGTCATGGTTATTTTAAAAATAAAATCGTATTTATAGAATTGTATTATCTATTCTATCACTATATTGCTTTTATTATTTTCATTGAAAATATTTAATATATTCTTTCGATTTTCAAATGGAAATATCTAAATAGTAATAATAAAGAATAGAAATAATAAAATGAAAAAATCGGACAATTTTCCGATTAACGTGATTCTATATATATATATATATTTTTTTTTAAAATTATTATTTTAAAAATGTTTATTTTTTTTTTAAATTATTTTAAACTTTGGGAGAGTAAGGATATAAATGAGAGTTTTATGAATAAATTTTCAGCCAAGATAAATGGAGAAATAAGATTTAAAAAAAGCGTTAGAGTTTGATTTTAAAATACTTGCGATAATAATAATATATGCAAATTTTATTTGCAGTTAATTCATCGCCTAAGCAATAGTAATAGCAGAGAAACTAGTAGTCCTAAAGTAATAAAGAGTGACTATTTTGTACAAGTGCTTATACTATCTTATAAAACTTTTATTATTTTTATGAAAATGTTGTTTTATATCGCAAAAAATTTATGACTTCATTTGGATAAAATAGGTTGTAATATAAAAGTTATTTTGCTACATTTTCGATAAAAACATGTTTTAATAGTTATTTGTCAATTGTAAAGACGTATTGCATCAATTATATACTATCCACGTGGTTCGTACTCGTATTACTTATTATTTATTTTATGTAAATTTATCAAAAAATTTTACTATCAATGCACCTATAAGATATATAAATGTATTTATACTTGCGCGTTATATCTATATTAAATTGAATTATTTGAATTGTAAATATTTTATTTTTCGTAATCAATGAATTATTCTTCTTTCATATAGCACATGTCTTTTTCATCATTTGAATTAAAAAATATTATAACAACTATAAATAATTATTTTTATTGTTAGATTAAATGCAAATAAATTTCTTATATAATTGTTTATTACATTATATTATCGAACTTTAATTATTCTAACATAATTAATACTTACAATTTACTTGATTACAATAAATTATTGAAATATAAATTATTACTTATGGATTACCCCATATATTTTTACTTGTAAATACAATAGTTATAATATATTTATATGTATTTTGTATATATTTATATTTATAAAATATAAGTATGAGAAATCTAGATTTTGAGAAAATAAATTATTTTACTTTATATGTATGCTCTTCAATATAATGCCATTGTTCCATGAAAATTGTTTATTGAGAGATTAAGAAAAATATGTTTTATTTATCTATTTTAACCAAATTCATTATTCAACAATATTTAAATTCTTCGAAAGTATATTATTATAAAGATATTTAATTGAGATTTTAATTTATGATTGGAAGTGTAAATTGACTGGGAGATAAAAATGAAGAAAATCCTTCGTTCCAGATAGAAGTAGATTTTAAAATTTTAAATAAATTTTTCATGAAAAAAAGTCTTTCGAAAAATAATGTACACAATATAAGGATTACTGTGGAGATGATTTTTCTAATATGTTTCACGCTTATTTACCATATCAAAAACATGAATTTTCTTGTTCGGCTTTTAATATCGATTAAAAAATTTTTATTTACAACTAATAGGAAAATAATATTCAGTATTTTTAATATTCTTCTAATACGTAATGGTGATATTAAATAATAATAAATTCAGTTTATTATATCTACAGTTCGATATTATTTTAAGTTTCGAATTTTACCGAAAATTCCATTCGTAACGAGAAAATATATTTTCAACGCGTCCTTTTCAACGGTATCATGTAATCAGGGTATTTCTCAATTTTATTTTTAATAAAGACATAGGCATCGTATCATTAAATAACAATTCTTAATTAGCTTGGGGTTTTAAATGCAACACAGTTACCAATTTTCTAGAAAATATTTACTGTAATTCGATGTTTTTTACTTCATAATCCTTTAAGCTTTGCATGCAGACAGAAAATGTCAAAGTTAGTAATAGGGAGATTTGAGATGGATAACAATAGGATTTTGCTTATTATGCGCATAAAAAGAATAACCAGGTTCTATGTGCTTTTATATCAACCTTGTACACAGCCAACCGTATCGACTTTGTACGATGCGGCTTTTAACCTTTTGGCCTATTTTTTGTTTTATGTAATATATCAGCAAAAATATACAAATAAAGTATGCGGGTTACACACTTCGATTATTCATAATTATATGTTCTCAACGTATCATTATAATGGTATTTTCCGTCTTTATGATGAAAATTCTATCCTCGATAAATTGCAAATATTCAAAATTAATAGAAATTAATTTGATCTTTAGCTCGATTATGAATGTCGTTACTTCTGCAGATTTTAATCAACGGTGTGTGATGATCTTATAAATTGTTGTTTTCGTTTTATGCTCTTTATACTGTATTACAGCATCGATTATTCAATTGTATTTATTGTAGTCTATCCATTTTTAAGATTTTCTACATACAATTTGAAAAAACTTTTCATATATGAAAATATTTATAAATTTTTAATATAAATGAATTTGGGTACAAAAATTTGTGTGAGACACCTGGATGTATAGAAAGTATATTTTTATTATAATTTTTTTTTATTTGACGGTGCATTGAATACATATATATATATATATAATTTATTTGCAAACTAAGTAATATTAATACATTTTTAAATTCTACTCAAATATACCATTATAATATTGGGCATCGCGAAAATTGAAATAAATTCTACCGAAAGTATTTATATTCATATTGAAAATTTACATATTTATTAATATAATAATATATATCCGTCAAGAAATATAAAATAATTATAAAAAAATATTAATAATTTATGATTAAAATATTTTCTACTTGAAGAGTTATGTTAGAAAAATTCGAAATATTCTAATAATAATCCACTATTGGAAAATTTTTAATTTCGATTAGGAAAATCAATATTCTTAAATTTAACTATTGATTTTTTTTTTTAATAAATATTTAATAATATGTAATTTACAGGACTGATATGTAATATTTACAGAATATTAAAATCATGGATATTGTCCACACGAATAGTTTCATACCTATATTCTTTATAATTTTAATTACAATCGTTGACTTAAACTTCAAATTGTTGAAAAACTTGAAAAAACAAAAACTTCAAATACTTATTCAATATAATAATACCAGAAAGAAAGCATTATTAAAATAATGTAATATAATGATTTTTTTTACTAAAACAACAATTCCATGCTTTTTATTCTTATTTAGTTGCATTTCATTAGAATGTAAGCCATTTTATGAATTTATATTTATATATATATATATATATATATATATAAGCTTAGAATTAGATATTTGAAGATTATACAAAGTCTTAGATACTGTTGTTAATAATGGGTTGTAATTAATCGTTCAAAAAGTCTAATAAATATAAAATTTCAATAAATTAATAGTAGTGCACGAAATAATCAGAGTATAAGATTAAAGATATATATATATATATATATATATATATTTATATTTATAATTTGAAACACGATGTAAATATTATATTTTATTTATTTCGAGCACTGGTAATAAATACAACGAAAGATTAATAATCGGAATGGCTTATATTAAACATAAGTCATGATAGAAGTAGTCAATAAAATGAATTACTCAAACTATTAGTTCAACAACAATTCGATAAAGATAAAATTTTTATGTAAGCTCTTTTGCACAGCGATGCACGTAAACTCGTAGCAATATCGTACGGACATATGTTGTATCAATCGAATCTTCAAATATATCAGTTTAACGAGATATTTATTTGTTTTTCGTTATTACAATACGGGCCATTGAGAAACGATAAGCGGCATAGAATCCGCAATCTTATACAAATAATTTATCTTCAATGTTATAACGCCCAAGCACAAGTACACGGCTTTACAGGCCGATATATAGGCGCGGGCGGCAAAGTTAATACACGGCCAAAGTAAATCGGTATTGTTTTCCCATTACGATTGGAAATCCGAGCAAAGTTCATAATGTTGCTCGAGCAATAGCGTCACGCGACTCGTTCGCTCTCGAATTCGTGATCCGCGCGAGCAGCAATCAGCCTCGACGATCGAACCCGTAAGGTCTTCGTGCAGGAAGCATCGGGGCCTCGGGATTGTCCGCGGCGGGACTAAAGGCCTCCGGCTTCCCCTCCGAGTCCTCTCCGGGCGAGATGCATGCAAACTTCATTTTCGTACATTGTCGAGGGACGATTTGAATCGTGGCCGTTGGGAATCGAGCGCGGAAATTAAATACTCCAATTGACCGCGGGAATCGCCCTCAAATTGGCGGACCCAATTAATCGTCCTCGCGTGATTTCCAGGACCCTGAGCATTGCCGAGCCCCGCTTTGTGTGGATAATATTTGCGTCGCTTGAAATTCTTCACTTGACTGGCATCTGAGCGTTTCATTAAAACGGCACGATTATAATTGTGAAACGAAGAACCGGTAATAAGCGCGAGTAACCGAGTGCTATGCTAATGACGATTAAAAGCATTTTTATTCGTATGAAGTCGCTAATGTTGCTTGCAATTTATATACTTAATAAATTGATTACGATAGTGAGATTATTTTATTGTTTCCCCCCCCCCAGTACTGGTTGAATATTTTCACTTTGTATTTGCACTTGAAAGTGTCGGAATTAATTTCAAATATCGTCGCAGCATTGCATTATTATTTAATTCAATCAGCAGGTATGTAAACGAATATATTTTATTTATAAAAATATACTATAAAATGTTCAATCAATGGCTTTTGAATATAATACTCCTGATTGTGAGCGAAGGTGATGAAATATTATGCGTAGACTGGCATTATACATTATTAAATAATATTTTTCACTACTCCACATCAATTTATTATGCTAAAATTTAGGAAATGTGTAAAAGATTAATATATATGATAATGGACATTTTAAATTAAAATTTCTTCATTAACGTGAAATATTCGAAATTTTGCTCTTAATAATTTAGTTAGAATTTTCGAAAATAAATTTGACGTTTTTAGGTATCATATTTATTTAATATATTCAATATACATTACAACGTATAGAATACAACGCAGTTTCAAGAATAATAATCTTTCAAATAATTTACATTAATTTTAATTTGTTTAATCATGTGCCTTGTATAGTTTGTAAAATAAATTCAGAATAGGATATTTATTTTTAAAAAGTTTATTATTAACCTATGAAATATCTTGTAAATACATTAACATTATCTTTTTATAGATTATCTTCCAAAGGTTATAATAAAATTGCAGATTTATGAAAACAAAAGTTTTAATTACATAAAATAAGAAATATCCTATTACGTGATTTTAATAGAATTTTCTCTTACATAAATGTTCTTAGATTTTATAGTTCTCATAACAACGATACGGTGAATGAGAAAAAAAAAATTTAATTTAAAAAAATCTTAAATCCTCAAATTTTCTTTAAGAATTTGAATTTTTTGTTATCATTTACATTTCTACATTCTCATTTTAGTATTCTCATTTCTATTCCTTGTCGAACAATTACGCTTTTCAACATTATGATTTCTGAGTAGTTATTAATTTCAATTATATCCAAATTTGAGACTGCGTAAGAAAATTATTTTGTAACAATATCAATTAAATAACGTTTCACGAGAAGTATTAAAAAGAGAGAGAAAAAAAAATATAATAATTTTAAACGTCGTATTTAATTAAAAAAATAAGTTTCTTTTTTAAAAAGTCCAATTTTCCGTTCGTAAAATTAAAAATAATGTTTTAAACGGAATATATCATTACGATTCGACTTATGTTTCTCAAGTCAAATTAATATTCCGTTTAAACGTGATTAACAAAGTATTAGTGATATTTGTCTATTTTTAACAAATTACTATAGAATTATAAAATTTTGACTATGCATCATTCTCCGAATGAAAATAGCAGTGAAATTTCTGTTATTTGAAAGTATGATAAATTATATTTCAAAGTAATTAATAATTAACCAAGTAAAGTAAATTAATAATAACGATATTACGGTCGATTAATTAGCTTAAATTAATTGGGTTCTTAAACTTATTACACTTCTAGACGTTAAAATCGTTTCATTGACTTTTTAAAAATTTTTAAATACCATGAAAAACACGTTATTTCTCTTTTTATAGGCTTTGCTTTATTATATTTGGAGTAACATTCCGATTATCGTATAGGACTTGTGAATGAATATTAAAACCCAATGTTGTATCTCTTAATTTATGTATCAACTTTTGTTTTATATATATATAAAAAAAAAAAAAAAAAAAAAACATAAAGAAATAAAAAGGGCAAGTAAACCTTTAACTTATTATTAATAATGTTAACAAAATGTAATAAATTTTGGAATAAATTGTGATACTTTGAGATTGTTGAACAATCGAAGAATAATTTCTAGATATTTTTGCCGCTATTACTCTTCCTTTATGTTGCTAATTGCTGTTTGGCTTTCGTTTTTTTAATATTTCTTTTATTTTGCCGATCCTTGAAGCCTTCTTGCTTCTTATGATTATTGTTATTATTATTATCCTTCTTTGATTCGGATCGTTCTTTAGCTTTAGGGCGATCATTTTTCTTGTGTTCGGTAATTTGTAAATCATGCTTTATCATGTTCGAATTATCTTTTTGATTCTGTAAATTTGAATGATCATGTTACTTGTATCTGTAATTGAATAGTAAGGATTCCGCGGACTTACCTTCGGAACTTTATTATTGGTTTTATTTGGTAAATAATTCATAACATTTTGCGACTCGTCGAATTTATAAGGCGTTGATTTATTTTCATCTGTCGTACTAAAGTGATCCGGGTGATTCTCAAGTTCAGTGATGAGCGTATCATTCTCTTCGTCTTCGTAAATCGGAAATATCCAAAGCAGTTTTGGCAATTTTTGATTCCTCGTTAAATTCCTGTGCAGCTGATTCGACGCAATATGAACTAATTTACGAGATATTCTATCCTCTTCCTTCGAATCGAAAAAGTCTTGTAAATTAATAATGATTTGATAGTCGTGGTTATCAGATTTATTGTTATGAGCGCTTGAGTGTCTTTTGAAAAAGGATTGAAGTATTTCGGGATTCTTTTCAATATCCACGAGAATGCGAATTTTCTTCGTAACTAAATCATTCGAATTATTCATATAATTATTCGTATCGGTGGTAAAATTAGCTGATCTTAGTTGATTGTGATTATAATTCTCGTCCACGATCTGCTGCTTTTCTAATCGTTCATTATCAAGTGGCTGCTTTTTACGTAACTTTTGATTCTAGATTATAACGATAATATAATAAAAATGTATTAATATATGATTAATTTATTATTTAATTATTTTAATATGTGAGATAATATTTTAACTTACCAGATTCGGCAAATCTTTGTAATTCTTTTTCGACAGCCATTCTAAGAAAGCATTAAACACTGGTTTTGTCATTTTATTATCTAATGAATTGTTTCTATTTTTATTATTGAAATTTATATAATTTTCTTTATCTTCGAAATTATTCTCTTCTTTATTATCATAATCATATTCTGTAAAATTTTCTAAATTTTTTTCTTCGTCATCCCAATATTCTACTAATTCTCTAATAATTTTTCGAATGTACGCGAATTCCTTCTGCTTATACTGCTTTTTTAATTTAATCGACTGCTCTGTATTTTTTTCAAAATTAAACTTATTGGAATTATCGATTTTTTTTTCCGAATTGTTTTCATTTGTCTTTTGATGATTATAATTTTGCCACGGTTTTATCATCCGGGTATATTTTGTTTTAGTAGGAGATAATATATGAAAAGAGTTATCGCTTGTGTTTTGACTTTGGCTTTTAACAGAATAATAAAGGAAAAAATTAAACGGCGGGGGAAAGTATATCAATAATTTCGGTAGATTGTTATTTGCGTAAATCGGCGACCGCAATACGTGAGGATTTTCATTTTTATCTGCTTTAAGAATATTTTGATGTGCGTAATCATTTCTCGAAAGACCTGAATTAAAAGAAATTATTGTTATTAAAAGTAGTAAGTAATATAGTCAACCTCCGTAGTATGTAGTTAATAACATGTAATTAATAAATATGTATTTAATATATGCAGTTTATAAGATATGTAATTAATAAATTAGATCTAATTATATAGTTTTGAGAAAGGAATAAAATTGTTATATTTAAACATTTTTAAATTAGTTGAAATTTACAATTAATCTACTAATTAAAACTATGGGAAGAAAATTAACTGCAATATCAATAGAAGTTGTATGTAGTTGTATACAGTTGCAAAGTTAGAATTAGATTTAACTAGTACAATACACAATGTTTATGCCTATTAAATATGCATAATTAAACATTGGCAATTGTTTCAAAATTATATTATATTTAAACATAACGTCATATGCAACATTAGAACGACAAATTATATATTCTTCATAGAGTACCACTTGTTTTAATCTTTTTATTTTTATTTACAAAAAGAAAAAGAAAAAGAAAAAGAAACAGAAAAAGGAAAACGTATAATTGACTAAGCAATTTACAATTAATAGAATAATAATATATGATTAATAGTACCTTCACCTTTTATTTGATTAATTAAAGAATTCACTTCCATAGATACATTCTCATTTTCACGCTCATTCTCTGGACTGAATTCTCTCCTGTGAAGATCATTGTCGATGATTTGTATTTTTTTCAATGATACATTATTTACTGAATCTTCCGGAGACCATTGATTAGAGCTCAAGTCCGATAATTGTTGCACGTTTCTATTATTGTTCGTTAACAACCATTGCATTTGCTGCTGACGATCCATATCCATGTTTAAATCTACATCTTGCCTGGGATTTTTATATTCTCGACTGTAGTTGTTATAAGCATTATTATAATAATTCGTAACGGGAATTGGCAATTGCGGTGAATATCTCGGGATATTCGTTGTAGTAGAGTTAGGCCAATAATAAGTTTGCCATGGCTTCAATAACGTCTTATTGATATTGTTGTGATTTTGTGGCTTAACGTGCAACTTAGATATCTGCAGATTTTAGATAAATTTTATTACTAATAAATAAATCATTGTATATTTAATGTTTATATATATATATATATATATATATGGTGTTGATTAAATTTTTAACAAAAATCAATTAAATTCAGATGTTGAGTAATACTCTACTATCTATTCTACTATCACAATAAAATATATTTTAACAAAATTATTGAATCATCATGTCTATGGAACTATAATTGCTCAATAAATCATTATTTACTGAAGTGCGTAGCAAATATTATATTACATTCATCTAGAAATATAAAGACGAATGCGTATTCATGTTATTGTATTAACTTAGTCCATACTATTTTCACGCACTATCTAAGTGTTTTAAAACAGTAAAAATCAATATTTGCCTATATTTTTGAAAACTCACTTTTACTTTTCATTCACATAATCTTTCTTATTTGAAATCGGTGATTACACTTTCTTTCAATTCGTGGCAATCATTGACGAGTCAGTGGAATATACTCTACAATCAATTCGCTCATTCAATAACTAATGTTTTTCTAATATTTGTCTCTGTATTTTAAAATCAATAATGAAAAAGATTGTTACGCTATTTCCATTTTATTACGATCGTTCGGCACTTGCTAATAACGCTCACAAAACTTTCAATGCCGTCTTTACAAAACCATCTTAGCTTGCAATATAAGAAAAAAAAAAAAAAAAACTCAATAATATTGTATTTATTATCGAGCGAGATATGCCTCTGGAATGATCGAACTATTTTATTCGAAAAATTTCATAACGATTGCTTTTTTTTTCATGGCTATAAAAGCATACGGAACGACAGGTAACACTTAAAAAAAAAACAAAACAAAAAAAAAACAACAACAATAAAAAAAAGGAAGATAAAAAATAAAAGAACAAGTGAAACACAAAGTCATCGTGTAGCTTTTTTTATTGCACTCGAATTTTGTTATTTGCAATGGAGCAATTAATATCGATTACTCACCTCGTATTTGTAGTTGGGCAAATTAGAGTTGTGGGCCATTTTGTGATTACGAATACCGTATAATAGAGGAAGTAGCATCGACTGTGATATAGAAGGAGCAATGATTTTCTTTTTCTGCATTTTCGTATAGAATTTCGGAATCTCGTCGACTCGCTGCGGCTCATTGAAATGGAAATTCAATGGGTGCGAATGGTGCTGCGGGCTCGTGCTGTCAAATTCAGATCCATGATGTATTCTGGTAGACACTCCCTGATTCTCGACAGGAGCCTGGACGAGGTACGAATTTGAATTGACATTCAGAGTCATGAATAAGAAGGCATTCTTACAAGTGCACAGCTTGTGAATGGCATTTATTTGTAATGATTTAAGAGGGTGAAGGAGGGGTTGATGGGGAAGGGGGAGGATGAGGAGGAGGAGGAAGAGGAAGGAAGGAAGGAGGGAAGAACGTGTACGTGGTATTGAGTTATCGCGATCGCTTCATTATTGATGAGCAATTCGATATTTCGGAACCGTTGTGGTAAGGGTGTTTTGGGGGGGGGGGGGAAGGAATTAATAACGGTAACCGGTCCGTTGAGTTTCACTAATCATTCCGGATTCTCGATAAAATTACTTACGATAAATTACTATGGTAATCTAATTAAACACTTGTCATTTAAAGTTACAGTGGTATAAATGTAGAAAAGCGTGCGATTAGAGACGATAAATGTGATACGAGAAGCCACGGCCAAGTGATAACCATTAGATTGAAATATTAATTTAATGCAAAATTTCATTTATACGATCAGCGATAGATCAATGATGGATATTTCTATAATTGAGCTATAATAATGAAATAAAATAAATAAAAGTATAATTGAAAGAAAAATTATATTGTATAATCAGTATTTTATTATAATTTTAACAAAACCCTTTAAATTTCTAATCAGATAACCAGATTAATTTGTAATTTAAAATTTAAAAACTAAATTTATTATATAATGCTTTGAGCGCTATATATGTTAAATCGATCGATTAATTTTTAATGGAAATTTTCATTAAAAGATGGAGATTAAGATTTGAATTGAAATTATTTTTTTTATAAAATTAAATGCTCTTGATGATATGTAAAATTTCTTATTTTCAAACAAATTTACATATATATTAATTGTAATTTGTCAACTAAATAATAAGTATAAATCGTCCACACTATGGACTCGTTTACAAACTGTAAATTCAGTGTACCCTTAGTGGGTCGTTGTGAAAAGTTGTTGGCGATCGACTATCACAGACAATTTAATTGGTTTTATTTACTATTAATTTTTACAACTACACAAATGCATGCGATGGTGATAAAACCACTTCGATTGAACTACAGATAAAAGGCGTTCGTTTTAAATCAAACGTTACATCTTGGAACACTGCGACAGCGTTCAATAAATAACAGGAGTGAAGGGACCGACTCCATTCCCTTCATTATACGACATTGGCTTATTTTCAAACTAATCGAATTTTCGTATCTACGCGTATTATATGAGATATTGAAGCAAACAAGTCGGAGAAAAATAACAGACAATTAAAGTAAATGGGAAAGCGGCTTGAGCTTTTTACTTACATCAGTGTTATATTCATTAGTCGCCATTGTTTCATCAGTGTTTTTTAAGGGCCGATTTCGATTAAGATAATCGAAAGGACCAGCGTTGAGACTATATAGTAAGATCCACGCTTGAAACTGCGGGATATTAGCAGATATATTTTCAAGCTCGTACAACCAGAGTCGAAAAGTTTCCTTGTCTAAGACGTTCGAGATGGATTCCAGCCAGTTCACGAATCCCTGCAATTCGAAGAATTACACTCATTATCTTTCATATTAGATTAATTAGGTTTTGCAGTGCTTTTCACTTGTTCTTTAGCATTTTAAGATTGAATTTATTACACGTCATGTTAAATTATATTGTATTACGATGCATGTATATTTGCATATTCCCTCTTCTCGCGCTTGCATTATCAATATTCATGCAAATTGTAATTTTGTTCGAGACGAGTCTGCCTGAAATCGATGTAAATCATAACATTATTGAAATTTATTCTGTATAAGAATATTTTGTAAAATTGCTTAAAGTTTATATTGTGAAAAAATTAAGAAACAATAATTATTCAGAAATTTATATATATATATATATATATATATCGTTAATAATGACGGTATCATTGAAATTTGTATAGATAATTTGGTATAAGAAATAAATTTTCACACATATGTATATTGATCTTTACTATATATATATATATATATATATATATATATATATATATATATATATATATATATATACATACATATTTACACGTGTACTTAATATTAAAATTTTTGTTGTAGATTTCCCGTATTTATACATCCTCGTACTTGCATATCGTGTAAACATTTAATGTAAATAGAAGTTTTCGATAATATTTTATGTACTTTCTGTATGATATTCATTAGTAAATTGTACGTTGTGGAAAATTTACTTTAAACACTCGAATGAAAATTAAAGTGATTAACAAACAATTGTTACACTAATTTATAATTTTGTATAGTTAAATTCACGATAAAGAAAGTTAAAAATTAAATACTTCATTATTTCATATCCATTAGAATTTCCAATAAATTCGTTTCTTAAAATGTATATTAGTCTCGTAGTTACTAAAACAATCGATTTATTATGGATTTGAATAGAGGTTGAATATCACAAACCACGCGTTTGAATATTTTCTCAATAAAATATTGAATTCGTATGAGTTTTACACTTACTCGTACTCAAATATGCCGTTTACAATTAGGTATAAAAAGATAAAATTTTAAAATTTAATTATTAGATGTTGAAATGTGAGTTGAGCTGCCAAAGGATCGTATATACCTCATAATTCTCGTTGTTCTTTGACTTTTGAATCCAATATTGAATGGTTTGAGAACCGATTTTGTTCTTAAAATAGGTCAACCAAGGCAAATCTTCCGTGGATGTGCTACGTATAGTTGGGGATGACGTGACAAGCCTCTCGCTGCAATTTCGAAAGTTTTTATACTTGAGTAAAACGCAAGTACTATGTGCATAATTAATTTGTATGCTTCAATATGACCAATGAATGTAATATAGTGAAGGGTCTGAGAGCGAGTTTTGAATTAATTTTTAGATGAAATCTTCAGCACAATCTTGACTATTCGCTGAAAAGTTTGCTCGAGTATTTTTCATTTTCGTTTTTCTATCTTTTTCTTTTTCTTTTTCTTTTATTTTCTACTAATTTTCGACCTTCCGCAAGATTACGAAACGTTCATTTATTAAAGTATAATTAACGAGATGATGAATTTGTTTGAAAAATATTGTTTATTATTTTGGATTATTGTTAATTGGCGATTGCATTACATAATTTAAAAGAATAAATTAATGAATTTGAAATTAGTAAGATTGAAAAATATTATTCTATCTTTGTGGATACAAGATATTATTTAAGACTAATAATTGCGTTTAGTATGTTCATGGGTAATACAAAGGTTTATTACATTTTCATATGTTTTTGAAATCTTTCTAGAGAAAAGAAAAAACAATTAAAATTTTTGCTATATTTTTGTAAATGAGAAATATCAATTTCACAAATTCAATTCTAATGTTATGATAAAAGTATTTTACTCGGTAAATTAAGTTTAATGCAAATAACATACTTGTTAAACGATTGAAAATGAAACAAAAAATTCGTTTTCATTTGTATATATATTTTTGCGTGATTTTATTGACAATGAGAGTAATAAGGTTCTAATAGTCATATTATATTAATAAGCATTAATAAACAATATATGCATCTATTGTTATATGTATTGTATATATATATATATATATGAATAAAGTCGTGGCGAATTAATTCTACGTGCAAGTCGATACGAATGGCAATATTTTACAGTACAGTTAAATATTTAATTTTTCATTACTTACGGTGTTATTGCATCGTAGTACTGATCAGATTTGATCTATAAAATGTAAAGTTAATGTTGAGTCTATTACGTTTTATATTAAAGTATAAAAATTAATTTGCGTTAATTAATTTTTTTTTACCTTTCTAGTGTCATTCCATATAATCATTGGTTTGAAATTTTTCTGCGGTTTGCTGTTTCTCTCAAGAATCGTGTCCCTCTCAAGATCCGCGAGGGTCGTTTGTGAATACTCCTTTGTTATATTCTAACAAGTTAAAATAACATTATGTAAATTTGCTTAAATAATTTCTCAAATAAATATATCATTATTCCTATTCGGAGTATTAATTTAAAAAAGTAAGAAAATTTGCCGTTACTTTATCAATGATTAATTATACGAAATTATTTTCAAAGTAGAATGATAATACATTCGTTATCATTTGCCTTCAAATTATTATCGAAAAATGTACGATGCACGCTTTGATCCACGTGAATATTACGTATATTTACATAGAAAATTAAACGTTCTAGATTGTTAATGATCCTCGACAAATGCATGAATTTGAAATTATTTAAGATAATTATAAATGACCATCATATAAGCCTGAAAAAATGTTCAAAACTTACTAAGTATATGGAAAATGGTACTTTTAACGACATATTAAATAGCATTTTACCCTAAGTCGATCGAATTAATCGTAATAATGTATAAACTTTTTTGACGCACCTTCTGCATTATATATGAATAATATTTGTACGCACTGGTTTTATTAGTAAAATAGGGGGGGGGGGGAATGTTTAATTTGTCAAAAAATGGGAAATGCATGGCGAAAGCAAAGTTGTTGGAAGAAAATATGGGCGCGACTGGAAGGGAATTAAGAAGAATCTCACTTTTTGGATATCTGGCGATGCATTCGATCGTGGTGTCAGCGATCCTTGGCAGGACCGAATAATTTGGCATTTATCATGGTGACAAGGCATTTTCACTCCTGCCATACATTCCTGGTACGGGGGACAGACCCAACCCCGACAGTACACGTTCTTGCTGTAATTGTTGCCGTCTGAAAATTCAGCCAGTCAGTGTACATTATACATGAAAATTAAGATTCACCGAGGTCGTTTCCACTACGTTTGGCTTTGAAACATCTGGGATTAACGGAAATGAGAATAGAGCGGAACATCGGCACTCGATTTAAGATTCGTAGATATTATTTTACGAGGTGGATCTCACGATGTATAACACGTGAGATTAATTGATTGGCTTGTGTTATACCTCGTTGGAAATTTAATACATTGACGTATTTGATTATTATTATTTTTTCTTTTATCGATTGCCACTTAAGGTTGAAAAAATATTTTCCTCGGCTTTTTTAATTAACTAATACTAAGAGTAACTGATAAAGACAACTGCTTAAAGTATTAGTATATGAATTAGATCATGAAGCGTGTAAAATAGTTTTTTTTAGTCTTGCATAGTGTATGCGCGGTGGTATAATGTAAATGTAAATATTGTAAGTTTTGTAATTGAAATTATTTGAAAAACATTGTGCCCGATATGTATTTACTCAGAGTCATTCGCTTTTCATAATTCCCAAACATTTGAAATCCGACTTTCTAAAAAGTTCTTTCAACATTTTACAAAACTCATATCAGTTGTCATAGAGATATTCTAATAATATAGAGAGAAGAGATGGGCATGTAAAAAATATTACGATTTTTTAGTAAAATTATAAAAATGATTCGATCGTTTCTCTTATTAAATTTGAAAATACTATCGGTATTAAAGTAGTAGACTCTCGAGAGCTGCAAAAGTCCCTATAAACAAATATTCACAAATATTCCTACGCAGTTTATGCGGATTTCTATTCCGAATTAGCTGATTAATAATCTCGATTAATAATAATGCGCAATGGTAATGGTTATCTTACGTATGTGAGTATTTTGGAGACAGTCGGCAATGAGACAGGATGGCACGGTGCAGTATGATGAAGATTTTCGTAAGAAACATTCCTGC
>NW_011948424.1:7412481-7421966 GCF_000503995.2 Ceratosolen solmsi marchali | reverse complement strand
TTCGCAGCCTAATTCTTTGCATTTATCCAACCACATTTCCACATCTGAATTAATAAATAATTATTTTAGCAGATTATTTTTAAATAACACTGGCATAGGCAATCGTTCCGCATCAACAAAGGCAAATTTGAAAATAATATTGGCTCACTTAGCGCGTCAAGTTTTATCCTTTTTTCCCTTTTTTTCTTTTAAATAACATCCCATTAGGTTTAATATAACTGAACACTATTAATTAACTTTTTACTTATTAGAAATGTTAATTATAGGTGGTTCAATGTAGGCATTGAATATACACGTTACACATTTTTAATTTTAAGAGTCGTAATTTCATGTTAATAAAATTTCTGAGATCAACAATTACAACAAGTATAATGGATATTATAATTTCTCGTATAATGTGATCGAAATTTACTAATACTTTTATTGAATTTGAATAATTTTATCAGATATATCAGATATTAATTTTGATTATTAATGAATAATTCGCCCTCAATGATATTATCAAACCTTATAAGATTGTAAAAATCTTATTAAGCCTTCAACGTAAAACAGGAGAAATTATTTGCATTAATCTTATAATATGGGAATAATATATTGCACGGGTAATAATTAAATATAAACAACCAATTGCAATGAATGAAATGTAATGCACATTAAAATACGAGATCGTACGGAAAGGGATGGGCTGTGTTCTTAGAATATACAATCGAACAACAATATGCGATAGTTTTCTTATTCAATTCAAATTGAATTCTAATATCGATATTATTGAAATTGGATTTATTTATTTCTATTGTCACCGGTGGCACCGTGGCAACATTATTGCCATCGAGTATTTTTAAAAATACGTTACGCTCAACGAGGCCGTTCTTTTTTTCTTTTATTTTATTCTTCCAAAGAGGCATAAATTCGTGTGCACTTAAACGACATTTAAATCGTTCGATCAATGCATCCGTTAATTAATGTAAAATTGCATAGAGGCCGATTAAAAATATTTTCCAACAATCGTTACGAGAAGAAAATAAACAATCATTATAACCGTTAATGTCCATTATTATTTCTTAAGCTCAATTCTTATACATACCATTGCAATTTCTGAACGCATAAGTGCCGCGCTTACTAACAAATTAGCGCAAAAGCTAAACAAAACAAAACAAAAAATGTCGTCGCGCAGGTCTCACTTCTTATTTTACGTTTGAAAAATTATTTGTTTATCAAATGCGCGAGTGAGAGGCGAGTGGCGATCGACGCCCGTATTTTAAACGGTAATATAAATTTGAGCCATTCTTATAAATAAAAGCCATTCCTTTCACCTATTAATTATTACTTGTTTTTATTACTTAATATCTCACCCACGTATAGCTTGCACTCATACCGACCCGACTCATCTTTCCATATAGCAAATTCTAAAGCCAGATAGAAAGGGACAGCCCAGCCTCATTAACTTCGCTTGCACTATCGCTTTAATTTATGCCAAAGAACTTAGCTAGAAGTCTCAGAACTGTCGGATAATGCTTGCGATAATCCTCGATTACGTCGGACAACTGCATTTTAGCATTATCGACGATTCGATAATCCATATCGCGATAGCCGCCAGTCGCATTACGAGATAAGCTCATTAATTTTACCGACTATTCACGAGAATCGTGAAGAGAGGAGTGACGTAAGGGTGCTTTCGAGCTCATCCCACGTCATTGGAAGACAAGAAGATTGGACACGAACCTGTGGCTAAGGCGCAGGTCTTGGTGAGCTTGCAGGGTGCCTGGTTACACTGGCTCTCCCTGAGGATGCACCGGTGGTCCGTGGGACAGCTGGAGTCCAGGCAGCTGACCGAGTTGATCTTCAATTCCCATTCGGAGACGCATCTGGCGGTGTGCTCCTTGCACTCGGTGCGCATAAAACCTCCGAGAAAGAAAGGTACTTTAGAGCGGTTGCGGGACTCGCGGTGAAAGGTCAGCGGAGGCGTTTCGAGCTAATTCGACTCAACGCTGATACTTTCGTTTCTCTACTCGGACGGCAAGGGGAAGGGATGGCAGCCTCTCACGCTACCTCGTCTCCTCGGTTTCATATGGAAAACGTTGGGGAGCGACCGCGAGGAGTAAACTCGCTCCTGCTTAATGCCTCGTCCGCGACGATACCTTTTTTTCCTTTGTGCCGTTTCACTTTGCATTTTCCCGATCTTTGTTATATCGAACGAGCCGTCGATAGGGCGTCCTCATCGATCATTATTCGTCGATCCAATTGGTCAAAGTTTTTCCGAAATCCGTTCGCCAATCGGTTCTAAGCGACGTTGCCTACGATGTTTCACTTTAAAGGTTGTTTTTTTTTTTTTTTTTTTTTCTAATTCAAGATACATTTATTTAATCGTTCAACGATGGAAATTACTAAGTGAAGCGCGATTGTCGATACGACGTTGAGAATTGAGAAAAGACGGCATTGAGAATTATAGAAAATCATTACTAACTCGCCCAAAATCACCAGATCGATAACATGTATGACAAACTTTCCATGCCTGGAGTTTACTAAATCCACGGTCATCTCCTTCTCAATCTTAGCCATTAATAATTATACTCCTAATTCGCGTTTCTTAAACAAAGATTTCATTACAAACTTTTCTACTACGTTTTGTCGTTTTTATTATACGTTTACACATCGGGACATCGGCACCTCTACGTATGATCTACTTTACTTTTCCTATGATTCGTGCTTCGTAATTGCATTATTTTTACATGCGTTTCTGTCTTTCAAACATCTTATATGTTCATTATTTTGTAGTACTAATAGTCTAATAATAATTTAAATAATTTAATTTAATATACCCGATGACATAACAATTTTGTTTCAAATTCTAATTTTATTCTCAAATTTTATTTCATTCGTTAATATAACAATAATAATCTGTTGTAATAGAGCAAACAGTATTTCTACTATGAATTAATGATGTTCGATTTTCTGGAATTCGTTTGTAAACTGAAAAAATTTTTTCTATATAACTTCATCATTTAATAAATTTATATTAAATTATTCATATAAAATAAATTAAAATATGTATAATATAAAAAAATATTTATCATTCAATCAACTTTGATTTGATTTCATTGATAATGCGCGTTTTAATTTTACTTATTCTTTATAATTTCATTAATTTAAAGGATTTTTTTTTTTAATTGTATATTATTTTTAAGTAATAGGAAAATTATTGCATTGCTAATCAAATTTTCTATTTTTCTTCAATGACTATCTAACTAGAGACTGTTTTATCATTTCTTAGTTTAAATATGTTGAATTTTACATTGATAATGTACAATAATATCTTTTGAATAGAAAATATAATTTACGATAATAATAAAACATTAGATGGCGTATTCGCAATGACACGTGATATATCAGAATAATTATTGCTATATACCTTATTCACTTTTCAAAGAATAGATTAGTAATCCATTTCGTTCATTCATCGGATATAATTCTTTATTTAATATAACGAAGACATGTTTATAAAATATAAAAACTGATGCTACTTCTTCGTATTTAATTTATCATAACTGCTTATCAAATTCTAAATTATAATTTTTTTTTTCTTTTAATTAATCAGAGCAATAATACTTGAAAGCTCAATTATTCTATTTAAAATTAAGCTCTTGTGTTTCGTAATAGTTTTTTCTTTTTCAATTTCATGCTCTTATATGACTAAAAGTTTATAAAAATACTTCTTCAAATGTTGAATGAAATTTAGTATTTAAAAGTAATTGTTTTTTTTTTCATTGTTTTAATGCGGTTCATTAAAAAAAAAATCTTTTTTTCTTTATACTACACACTTAATACTTTGGAGTATTTCTATTTATAGATTATAGGTAATTTTTTGTTATATTCGTACTCTCTTGATATTGGTCAATTCTTTGCTAATTTTATTAAGTATTTTCAATATAATTACGAATGAAAATTTTATTATTAATTAGGTTTCAATTTTACTCTAATTTATGTAATAATTTAATCGGACAAATACTCCTCTAGATTAAACTAGTTTAACTTAATGCTTTATTCTATCAGTTTTTATCTCATGTTTTTCATTATAAAAATTCAAATAACACTTTAATACAATATAATATCGCTTGTATTTACTTAAAAAAATTTTTTTTAATTTTTTTAAATCCAAAATAAACATTTGTACTAAAATTGGTCATGATGTTCCATGTAGCTTACGAATATGAATATTTATGTAATGTTAATTGTAAAAAGTGATTGATTTATTTATGTGCAAGTCCGTAATGGAATAATAAGCTTACATTAAATATTATTAATCTCTCTAGCTTTTTGTGGTTAAATTTGAGAAATTAGATATTTTCATAAATTATAGTAGAATGTTAGAACCACTAATATTATATATATATATATATTTTTATATTCTTAGCGTAGGAATTAATAATATTGTACTTTCATTTTCCGCCTAAATTAATAAAAAGTTATATGTCGAAATTTTAAAAATTATATGCTACATATACTTCAGCATACTGACTTTCATATTATTTTCTTTGTTTTACGATAAATAATGATCGTTTAAAAATACGTAATTGTATCATTAGCCATGTATAACAACAAACAGTAGCTTATTATATATTAATGTTATATATCTAGCCGGAAGTGTTAAATATGTTAGGAAACACCTTTCGAATTTACGATAATTTGTTTAACGAATAAAAACACACGTGACACAAGTTACTTTCTTTCTTCTCTAATCATCTGCTTTTTGTTTTTGAAATAATTATAATATTACAATTAATTATGTTTGCTTCACTAAAACACATTAAAATTAGTTAATTAAAATTATATAAGAATTAACAAATCCCAAATGTATGATAAAGATTTTTTATTCTATATTGTATTAAGTATATTCTACTGTATTGTACTTGCTTTTTGAAAGTTAATCTCTAAATTTCATTCGTAATCGTATAATGCAATGCAAGTAAAAGTTGTCAACACATCATATTAACTAATTTCAATATTATTGGCTGTTCATATGTGAGGAATGGTAATTATAAAATGAAGTGTTTACTTTGATTCCATTCGCAATCACGATTTTGAACGACGCATGTATATCCTGCAGTGCATAGGACCGAATCGCAATTCTCAGGACCTTTCAATGAGTCTAAATAAGATAAACAGACAAACACATAGATTATACTTACAAAACACGATTATAATATTTGGCATTACGACGGTATTAAAGTATGAAAAATATTTTCCAACCTTTCTTTGATTTTGAACAGTAAGTTATGCTTGGACATGGCGAATGCTCGCACCAAAATTTTCTCGTCACACACTCCTCTCTGTTTTTACAGTTTATTTGTTGACATGCTTTTGCATCAGAGCTTCCACCTTAAATCACAAGAATAATTAAGTGATTTTTCTTTTACGAATTTCATTCTAATGGAGTGTATGAATTTTCTTGTTCTTTATTATTATTAGTAATATTAAAATATCACCGAATATTTGGGAAAATTTTTTACTGAAATTTACACAAAATTTCTTCATCTTTTGGTATTTAAATTTTACTAAAGATAATACAACACAATCATAATATTTCATTGTGTAATGGTAATAAGGTATGCGAATGTAATAATGTACAATTTAGATAAATGATTAGATTCTCTTTGTAAAATATGTCAAATATGTTACATTAGACGTAAATCAACATTTATTTCACACACTTAATTTTATCATTTGATATAATAATATTTCTGTTTTAATATTTGAGCAGCGCCACTATCAAAGATATAATTCTCATTTCTATTGGATAACGCAAATTCATGAATAAATATTTATATACTTTTAATGTAGGAAATGGAGAATTGAATTGAATTTAACGACATTAAATTAGAATATTATTAGTGTTAATTGTAAAATTCGTAATACATAATTATTCAATATTTCAATTTTATATTGAAAATGACGGGCAACATGTATTTATAAGGAATTTGCCATTTTTTGCATTTGTGTCAAATATATGGTCAAATACTATATATATATATATATATATATATATCAAATATATAGATAGTCCATTTATAATTAATTATTAAAATAAAGAGAATTTTATAATGAAACGATAATTATATAGTAAATTTTTTACATTATGCAGTTTATAAACTAAAGATATTCATATTATATGTCTATATGCATTTTCGTTAAATATATTTTAGTATTTCTAATTTAATTTTACAGCAAATTTTGAGCAAATTAGTTTCTCCCGACAATTAGCATCGTGCTTTAAAAAAATATACATATTTTCCGTTTATACATATCAAACTGCTTTCTCGCGTAGATTTTCATCATAAGCATCAAAGTACATATGAAGTTCGATGACTTTAATTAACATTCCAAGTAAGCACAATATACTAATTATCTTATTTCAAATTCCAAATTCAAGACACAGTTTTTTATTCACTCGCGCTATAACTACTACACAATGCGGTACATAATAATTATGGAAATATGCAGGCGTTGGCACAACTGGAAAAACTCACCGGCAATACAGAAATTATTAGTGAAATAGTCCAATCCTGAGAATACGAGTACGAGCAACAAAATTTGCGTATTAAGAGCCTTATTCGTCCAGAGTAACAACCGAGATCCCCGATGCATGTCGATGCGCCCACGAAATGTCACTGCCACATAACGTTTAAGTGGTGCGCACTTGAGGACTTGTAATTCAAGACATTCGAATGACGCGTTAAACCATCAACTTTTTTGCCTTATTCTTCCACCTCTCTTTTTCGTAATGTGGATTGAAAAATTATGCTTATTCATCTTGCACTCGCGCTATCGATCGATTATTAAACGAAATACGCTAGGACAGTGACGCGCAAACGAGGAATTCTGACAGGATCAGATTTCCATTTATCAAGGCTCAACAAAGGTGCCTATATACTTATCATTGAATTCTTAAATTTAAAATTTTTTAAATACTTAGCGTGCAATTGACTCACTCCTTAAATTTAGTTTTCTATTAATCAAAAAATTAAAAATTAATTGGAGATAATGTAATCGAAATACGTAAGCAGACGAAATGAATTTGGTTTCCATTCGCTATTTTGGCAATTTGGCAAATTTATATGTTACAAATCTTATTTACTTTCAGATAAATATCTAGACATAGATTAGCATAATGTGGATGTGCAATTTAACAGAAATAAGATAAAATAATTACAGCACACGAGAAGCATATTTTTATTAATAATCGTAACTATTTTAATATTGGAGAATTCTCTATTTTATAAAATTATTACTTAAACAAACCAAAAAAATACACTAAATTACAAAGCAAAACTCTTTTTGGTACAATTTTTATATTTAATAGTACTCGTCACTTTTTTCTAATTTTTTTTTTATAAGGATAAATTATCTGGATAATAAATAATTTAAACAAAACTATGAACTAATCATATTTTATGTCTGTTATTTATTGATTCATACTTTTTTTTTTTAGTATTACAATATAAATATATATTATATACGAAATGATCTTACTTTATTAAGGTATTTGCAAAGTATTTGCTTATATTGTTAATTAAATAATTGTAACAATTATATAACATATATATATAAAATAATATATATATATATATATATATATGTGTGTGTGTGTGTGTGTGTGTGTGTGTGTGTGTTTTCTGTATGCAAAAATAGTTAATAATTTGGAGTTTATTTACATATAGATATGTCGATACATTATATATGTATATACATATGTATATATACATATATACATATGCATGCAGTGTATATTGTATTTGTTGTATATATGCATACGTAGATGCATATATATATATATATATATATATATATATGCATATGTATATATACATATATACATATTCAATACATGCAGTGTATATTGATTTATTGTATATATGCATACGTAGATGCATATATATATATATATATATATATATATGTATGTGTGTATGTATGTATGTACGAACATATATAATGTTATACACGTATACGCGCTTGTTACTGGCTTGTTTATTTTTATAATTTTTTGTTTTCGATAATCGTAACTGCAATATACTGCGGTATTTTACTTTTTCCATTTAAAATTGTACAAACTGTAAGTAAATAAGCACACGTACGTACGCCCGCATTCACATATGAATATAAAATAGTTTTAAATATAATATAATATAATCTAAAAGATTGAGTACATTATTAATAAATTGAATATTATATTAAAAATATAATAGCAAAAAAGTAATTTAATATAAATGATTCGGCGCCATTATATTTAATTTCATATGACTATTGCACTTATGAATAAGACATGAGTAAGCATACATGACTTTCGCGCTTTTTTAATTAAAAATTAAATTGTCATTAATTATCTAAAAATTATGATAGATTAATTTTTTAAATACTTTGGCACGATAATCATGTTTATTAAACGATGAAATAATGTTTTATTTAATTTCTCGCCTTATTCTTTTAAAAATGATTTCCTTTGTTAAAGAATTTATATCAACCTAATGATGTATTAGAATAAAAGTTGAAGAGTGATTAATGAATCGAAACATCAATAATATTTGTCAAGAAATTTGAAATAATAATATCGTAATATTTAAATAAAATTGAAATTGTCTTCTTATGCCTACTAGTTTACGCAATTTTTTACTGGGCCCATATAAAAAATCACAACAACTAATTAACATAAAAGATGTTTGAATGTAAAAAAAAGATTAAGTTATTGCATAAGATCCTTTGTATATTAAATTTTTTCGATGCTACTGATCACTGGTGCAACTTTTTTCTAATAACGTTTAGAAAACTTTCTCCTCGCAAAGTTCCTGTTAAGGAGCTTAATTTAAAGCTTAATGTAATCTCAATATTATTAATTAATTGTCATACTGTTACAAGTAGGTGCTTGTACATTATGTATAAGTTGAGTGTATAAGTAGAAATATAAATAAAATAAAATATAAGCATAGCTTCGCAATATTCCTCCAACTTCAACGAACACGGATAAAAATAAGCGATGTATGTTGTAATCGTAATTGCACACAATGTTTAATTATTATATGTTTTTCAGTAAAACTTTGTTCTACTGATAGCTTTATTATAATTTCTTATTGAACGATGTTAACAAACAATTACGTTATTCTGCTAAGAATATACACAATCATTATTACCCTTTAACTTTAATGAAATAAAAAATTTAAAAATAATAGATTTAAATCGTTTTGTAACGTAAAAACCATAAAAATATTTATTTTTAAATAAAAAATTATCATTAATTTATGAGGGAAATTAATGTAATTTTTCTTGATTAAAAGTTTTATTTTTAAATTACTTTACTATTAAAGTTAATGCTGTTTCATTTATGATAATAATAAACTAAGAAATAAATTTCTGCTTCAAATTTATATATTATCTAATACTATACAAATTTATATATATATATATATATATATATATATATATATGTATATATA